>NW_004524932.1:538038-547439 GCF_000260255.1 Octodon degus
TATAACTTGGTAGTTTGTTTTCCCTGTAATCAACTCTGCCTTGTAACCCATTTTGGCCAAAGACACAGAGCAAGCAAAACATAAGGGGAAACTGGAAAATTGTCTTCTCTATTTGTGTCATTGCAAAGGGATGAAGAGCTGGTTTGTGTCTTGCAGCATGGGTCACACTTAAGTGAGTCTGAGATATTAAATTAAATAAATAGAAGACTCCTGACTGTAATTGTTGCTGTATTTTAAATATTCTGTAAAACTAGTTGGAATTAGTAATCAAGAAAAATTACTGGAAACACAAAAAATAACTTAGAAACATGATTTTGTATCAACCAAGAAACTTAGAAAAATAACATTGAAAAATAACTTAGATAAACGATTTTGTATCAACCAAGCTTAGTCATTAAACTACCAAACTGATGGGCAGCTAACTAATCAAATCATGCCCTTAGGAGGCAAATAGCTCCTGACAGCATGGCAAGTAGGCAAATGTTAGTTTCTTGCCCAAAGCTTGATTTCTCTACTTTGTTTCCACGTTGAATTCATAGAAGCAAACCTCTTATACTGCTAGGGAGACCTCGTGAACCTATCCTTCTTAGTGCTACCTAAGGAAAAAAAAAATCAGTATTTGATCAGATAAACTCTGTCACATTTAATTTGTTTAAAGTGTTATCTTTTGACATATTTGTGCTGGTTTTCCTGTCTCTGGGACGTAGTACTGGAAACATAATTTCACAGAAGATAGTAGTTCAACTTACAGATTTAGGGAATTCGGTTCATGCTAACCTGGATCCTATTCCTATTTCTCTAAGAAACTCCCAAACTAATAATGTTGAAAATTAAGTTTCAAATCCCAAGCACCAAGTGGAGCCTATCTGCCCTTGGTCAGGCTCAGAAAACCCTAAACTCCCTTTGCACACATGAGTTGAAGCCTTACATACCTGCAAAACTGGGCTCAGATTGTTAGAGCCCAGCAGGCAGTACACAGTTTCATAAGCAAAAAAAGAAAGTTTGTTATGAAGCTTTGTGTCTAAAAAATCTATTCATATTCTGATGAAAATAAATATCACATCTGCAGTTCTACTAAAACTGCATCACAGATTAAGAATTTAGAAATTTCTAAAATCTTCCAAACTCAGATCCCACTGAGTAAATACAATTATGTTTAGATTGGCTATATCTCAGGCCCAAAGAATATAAAATATCTACATATTTGGTATAAATTAATGATTTCCAAAGAAGAACCCAATATCTCAAATTAACTGCTCATAAAAAGAGAGAAAGAAAACAAGAGTAAATTTGATGAACTCATTATCTAGCATGACAAAGTGATAGTTATTAAAATTTATTTTAAATAAATTTAATAAAAATGCAAAATGCTTAAAGTAAGGGCCCGTGAGATAGCTCAGCAGACTGAGCGCCTGCGTAGGCAATGCAGGGGCTGCGGTTAGATCCCCGGCACCACGTGCCATGCCAGCCCCTCAGGGCGTGCTGAGCAGGCCAGAGTCCCGGCGTGGGGTGACACCCGTAATCCTAGCACTGGGGAGGCTGAGAGCAGGAGGAGCACTATGAGTCCAAGCTGTGCAGTGATAGCCTGCACAACAACAACAAAAATAATAACATCAAATATTATATATATATATATATATATATATGTTATATATTGAAATGAGTTCCACAAAGTTTGTGTGGCACTTCTGACACCCAGATGACTCCTTGCAGATGGAGCCTGCAGGAGATGACAGAGGTGAACTGAGGTTGCAAGGACAACATCCTTAGTAGAACAGGAAGGACCCTGAGATTTCTTTATGACATAAGAATAGAGTGAGAGAAGGGCCATTTACAAGTCAGGTAGGCAGCTTCTGCCAAGTGAAGGACCAGTTAACACTCCAATCCTGGGCTTTTCAGTCACCAATAATGTGAAAAATACATTTCTGTGCTTTAATCCACCTTCCTTTGATGTTTTCTAATAGAAGTCCAAAATTGCTACTATAATATACAAACAAAATGCAAATGTAGGCCTTCATAATAATCCAATTCTTAGTTATCATGATTTATTTCTTTATTGACATCAGTTGCATAACAGTGAAAAGTTCATTGTTTAAATTTGTTATTCATTTATTTTTTCTTTTATTTGAAAAAACTCTTTCAGGTTCTGAGAGCTGATTCATTGTGCACAGTATTATAGCATATATTATCCCCTGTTAGGTACTGGGCTCATTTCGTTATTAGACTAATTGTGAATGCAGACATACATCAGTAATTCATGGTGATTTCTACAGAGAAATTTATTATAATGATGCTCATTATTGTGTGCATACCATATGCCTGAAACATAGAAACCTAAAGAGTATAGCCACCTGCATACATAGGCTGCGTGTTGCAGGCTATTGTTCCTAGGGTACAAATCCATCCACAGAAAACTGCGCAACACTATAGGCAATTATACGTACATTTACCTAAACATAAAAAATTTACATTGTAATAAAAGATACAAGACAAGACATATATAAAACCAAAAATAGAAATTCTGGGCTGTGGAGATAGCTCGATGGTCTAAGCACCTGCCTGGCAAGCACAAGGGACCAAGTTCAATCCTTGGTACCACAGGCCATGATGCACCAAAATCCTGGGCATACTAAACAGGACCCTGAAACCAGGAGTGGTGGAGCACGCCTGTAATCGCAGTGCTGGAGAGGCTGAGACAGGAGGGTCACTACAAGTCTGACCTGCACAGCAAGACCCTGTATCTAATAACCAAATAAATATAAATAGATATTAAAAAATACGAAACCAAAAAAATAGAAATTCCAAGTTTGAAGATTGCTCTGTTTGAATCAATGAGGTAGAGATAAATATGAGAGGCTGGGATATTACACCATTGAAGACTATCACAAATATGCAGTTTGACTAAAATAAATTTATTTAATGTTTTGACAATAAATTAACATTTGATTTTATAAATTTTAATGTGCAATTTTTTAATATTTTGGAATTTATAACTAATTGCAAATTCAAACAGTGTATAGCTATATAAAATATTTTCTTTCCATAGTTATACTAAATCTTTTAAAGTTTTGTACCTTCTGAAATATTTTCAAATTTAAAACATTTTATTAAAAACTAAGAGATCAGCTTAGGTATATCCAGGGTCAGGGACATCAGTATTACATGTTCCATGTCTATGTCTTCATCTGTTGGAAAATCTTCAGGGGCAACATGATGTTGGAAAGCATCCCGTGGGCTGGCCAAATAGCTCAGCAGATTAAAGTTCCTACAAGCAGGTGCAGGCACCAGGAGTTTTATTTCTGGGCCTGCCGTGCCGGCCCAGCTCCTGGGGCGTGCTGAGATGGCGATTGAGACTGGGCGTGGCGGTGTGCGTCTGTAATCCCAGCACTTGGGAGGCTGTAAACAGGAGTATCACTATCAGTCCAGTGTAGTAGTGAGACCCTGAACACCTTGTAGAACCTTCCCTAATTACAAAAAAGAAAGAAGGAATTTAATGAATGAAAGAAAGAAAGAAAGAAAGAAAGAAAGAAAGAAAGAAAGAAAGAAAGAAAGAAAGAAAGAAAGAGAAAGAAAGAAAGAAAGAAAAGCATCACCTATGGGAACATTAGCATTTGCTAAAACACCTTGAGAAAGTTGTCCATGAAGTCCCTTACCATTAAATTTTCGGTTGCTTATTTGTTTATCTTTGGCAGTTTGAGGGAGTCAAACCCAGGACTGTGTGTGTTACACAAGCACCTTTTTTATGGCTTGCATCTAGCTGTCTCCTCAAGTCCTCACACCATCCTGGGTGCGGAGTTGCATAGATGACTGGACTAGCTTGCCTGAATGTGAATTAAGGATGTGACACTGACATTAAGGGGATAGATAACAGATCCCTCACCATGGGTAGAGGTGGCACCAGGAAATATACTTGCAGCCTGAATAGAGTTAAAACAGACAGAAAGAAAGAAGGCTGCTGCTGCTGCTCCTCCATATGGCCTTCTGCCTGCCATACCATTAGCTACTCCTCCTTTGTTATGCCACACTGCGATGCCACTCTGCCATGTCACCCTGCCTCAGAACCAGCAGTGAATGAGATCCCTACAAACTGTAAGCTAAAATAAACTTTTCTTTTAACTTTAGGTGTTGGGTATTTTGTCTTAGCAATAAGAAAAGGAAGTAAGACAACCCTTCTGTTGAGATACATACTCAGCCCAATATGTTTTGTAGCTATAGTAGGTGTATGAGGGTACCTTTGTCTCCTTAGCTGCTCCAGCATTTGTTATTGGCTGACTTCTTTATGTTAGCCATTGTTTACAGGGTGAGACAGAATCTCACTGTTGTTTTAATTTGCATTTTTTGAGTGATCAGTGATATTGAACATTTTCATATATTTACTTGCTATTCCTCTGAGAAGTGTATATTTATCTCAGATGCCCGTTTTTGGATTGGGTCTTTTAATTTGAGGGCTCTGATTTTAAAAAAAAATTGTATGTTATAGATAGAAGGCCTTTGTCTGAGGGAGAGTTGGCTATAACTTTTTCCCAGATTGTTGGCAGCAAAGTAGGTGTGTCTAGGATTTTCACTTATCAAAGTAATATGAACAGTACCACAATCCTGCACGAAATGCTCATTACTGGGGAAACCATTCCATTATATTTTTGTGGGATGTCATGCACATATGCAGTTGATGGTAGCCTGAGATTTTTTGAAGCAGAGTGCAACACGTGACTGTTGTTGATATGTAAAAACACATTTGTACAAATGTTTCTGTAACAGCAGTTATTTCTAAAGTATTTTATTAGCATATTGTAGTGGATTTCTAACTCATGGTCAACTTATTACATCCAGATGAATTAAACAAGTGTAGTGCTGGGTGTTGAAGACCCACCTGAGGATGGCTACCAGCAGTGTAAGAGGCAGAACAGGGGAAGCTTCCAAAACACTGTTAAGGATGCTGCTTGGAGAGGCTGTTGGAGCTATTGGAGCTGCTAGTTCTCCTGGGTTGTTCTGCTGGAGGGCCTTGTCATGCTGGCTTTCCCAGTGAACTTGGGAGGATCTTGGTCCTCATCCTGAGCATCACTTTCTGGATCCAGAGAGGAAGATGGTGTACTGTTCAGCCTCATGGAGAATCTTTTCACTTTGGATTTCCTGATGGGAACTCGGCTTTTCTCAATGCTGGATGAGCTCGGGACGTCACTGTTACTGAGGATGGCTGTGGTACTTTTGGAAGGGCTTTGGTGCTTACCTTGAATGTTGTTTCGTGGCTCCAATTCAGATCCCTCAGCTTGATAACACAGATCCTTCATCCCAGTGGCATAGATGTCCTAGTTTCCACTACTGAACTTGGAGTTTTTCAACACGGATCTGTGAAGTGGACTTGCATGAGACTTTGCTGTGGGCTCTAGGCATCCGGTTGGACTTATGGGAGGCATTGTTAGGAGCTCTAGGTTTCCAGCTGGACTCATGCAGGATATTAGGATCTAGGCTCTCAGGTGGAGTCTTAAGTGTTTATGTGTGTGAACAGATTTCCTGCACTTCTTGTAAGTTGGGTTTTTTTTTGTGGGGGGGGGGTGATTCCTTATAAAGTAATATTACAAAATGTGCCATGTATTGTATTGTTTCCCTTGCAAAAGTCCCCAAACCAGGGCACATATGCTTGTAATACATATTGAACGATGCTCAAGATGAGGACCAAAGTTCCTCCAAGTTCATTGAGACAACCAGCATGACAAGATCCTCCAGCAGAACACCTCGAGAGAACTAGCAGCTTCCAGCATCTCCAACAGCTTCTCCAAACAGCATCCTTAACAGCATTTTGGCAGCTTCTCCTGTTCTGCCCCTTATGCTGCTGGTAACAATCCTTAGGTGCGCCTGCCACACCTAGCACCATACTAGTTTAATTCAGTATATCCACCGTGAGGAGCTGGTGCCTATGCATACTGTACTTGGTCCTTTGCACCTATGCTTCCTACCCTCCCTTCCATCTCTGCCTGTCTCCTTCCCTTTCTAATGCCACTAGGCTTATGTCTTATTTTCTAGCATCTATATTTTATTTTGCTATTGAATTTCATTTTCAAATTTTATGTAACATTAACCTAATTTATTATATATAATCTATTTTATTTCAATTGGCAATGGACTCAAGATACACCTATTTTCTACAAATAATATTTAGTCATTAGTTAGATCACTGAGGACAGTATTGAAGTGCCTGTTCTACACTGCTGGATTTGCATTCTTTTCCAACATTTGGGGGTAGTTTATTTTAACCTTTCAGTGCTTTATTACTAACTGACCTTGAAATTTTCACTGCCTGTGAAATTCTAGGTTGGCCTATTCTTTCTTTTCCTCATATATTGAAATTTTCATTAAATAAAGAATATTATAAAAATCTCAATAGCAATTCTTGAATTACAGTAATAATTACAGGGAACATGATTCTAATCATAAATTTCAAAGCCTGAGCAATAAGGTGAAATGAACCAACATACCAGGATGTTCTTCAGTGTTTCTGCTCTGCAAATTTCAGGAAAGCCTGGTATTACTTTAAAATTCATTGTGTCAATTAAGGCTCAAAACAACGAAGGATCATGACAGCAAAGCAAAGTGTTCATGATACAACACTTACACACAATTCATACTGGTGTTACTTTCTAACTTACATTCCATTCATTTTGTGAGGATACAATAAAGTTGGGGAAAAAAGCCAAATCTTTTTTCTTGCATATCACCCTAATTCACTCACTCATGATGAAGATCAGCATATGGACATAAGAAAAGCAAAGAAAAGAAGAAATAATATATTCACTGTAGTCCTTAGTGACTCCATGTAAAATGCTAGAGAGTCCACAGCCCAACAAACATCCCAGCATTGAGATTACAGGCGTGCACCACCAGGCATGGTTTCGGGGTTGGTTCGGCATATGGTACAAGGGAATGAACCTGGGTCCTTGCACTTGCCAGGCAGGTGCTTAGACCACTGAGCTAGCTCTCCAGCCCCTGAACTTTTTCTTTTAAATCCAATATCTGGCCAATATCACAGGCAACTATGGGATTTGCTCTTTTCTATTTTTTTGCAGGACTGCTGTTTTTGATTTTTTTTTTAATGCACTTTTTAGATAGTATAATGTAGTAACTGAGAGCATGGCTTTTTTCTGCAGCTTTTTCTTTGTATGTTTATTTGTTTTATAACTTGCTATATTATTGCAATATATTCTGTTGCTTCAAAAAGCAAGTAGTTTTGGTGTTCTGATGTTTATCTCTGTAGCATAATGATGACTATAAAATTACTACAACTTTGTCTTCTCTTTCCTAGAAAACATAAAATTATTAAATTCCACTATGTGACAGTTCATTGCTTTTATTCAATTTTCTGAACCTAGAAGGATTCTTCTAAGTAATCCTATTTCTTTAATCTCTCTTTGTAATCTAGCCGATACTCCAATTTGTCTTCAATAAATCCATAATTTGCCCTCATATTGCATTTTACAATATCTTTTATTCTTGAGAGTGTCCTTAGGCTTGGACAGACCCACTACTGAATAATTTTTCCATGTATAATGGTAATGAAACCGTTTTATTTATATCCATATTTTCTTCTCATTGTACTTTAGGGTACTTGCTTATACCTTATTACTTTTTGACAAAGATTACATTTCCAGCAAAATTATCAGTAAAACAGAAAAATTGGTATATTCATTATTTTACTTTACTGAGGAGAAATTTTTATAAATCATCCTATAAGGCCTCACTAACAATAGTTGGTCAAGGATGGTGGCACATGCCTATTATCCCAGGAGGCTAAGGAATTGGAGGCCAGCCTGGACTACATAGTAAAATCGAGGCGAGCCTAAACTACACAGTGAGACCATGTCTAAAAAAAAAAAAGGAAGAAGAAGAAGGTAACAGTATTAAATCACAGAGTATTTTATACTTGATTTAAAAATGGGATAAATATTTTAATTTGCATTTCTCAAATGACCAATTATTTTGAACATTTTTTCATCTATTTCTTTGCTACTTATATTTCTGCATGTGAGAAATGTGTATGTATCTCAGATGCCCATTATTGGATTGGGTCTTTGAATTTGGGAATCATGATTTTTCTTTAAAATTCCTTACATGTTCTAGATAGAAGTTCTTTTTCTGAGGGAGAGACAACTAAGACTTTTTTGTCAACTCATGGGTTTTCTTTTTCTTTTGTTGCTGATTTCTTTGGAGCAGTTATCCCTGTCACTGTTTGAGCTATTTTGCAAGACTGTGTCTTGTAATCTGAGCAACTTCTCAAAGATAATGATATGCAATATAATAACCATCATTAATTTCTTATCTTCTTTTGAAATTTTGCATTGAATAGGTTTCTGACCCTTGAGAAATTTAATCTTGTGTAAATTTGATAAATGTAACCAAATATACATTTCATACTTCATAGTAAAATCTTTCAAGGGAAGTACTTAGGTAAATATGGATCAGATTTCTATAGGAAACAGACCAAACCCAGGAAGAGACAGCACTGAGAAGTTTAGAAGCAGGTTATTGACACTGGTGGGCTGGACTGGGTTCTCTCCCAAGGACTGAGAGCTCTGGCTGGTGGAGTGTGAGGAGTTTTTTGAAGAGAAAGTGGGGAGGCACTAAAGCAGATCTGATGCCTTGTGACTGGAGGGTTGGGTGACACCATGGGTTTCCCAGGGACGTTAAACATCTCAAGGTACATTGTAAGTCCATCTTAAACAAGCATGGGTTGCACAAGGGAAGAGAAATATCAGGCTTTTCTGGGCATGTCCGTCTGGTTTAGGTGGACATTCTTACCTTTAAAAACAAGTAATCAGGTAAATACAACTATAAAATATTGTATAGTTTGAGAAGCATGTCATTTACTAATGTCAGAATGAGTCTTTTACTAGGTTTCAATTATAAATCTATTCATTGCTAAATGGAAAATAAAATCTGGCCCTTGTTTTCTAGGTTGATCTGGGTTAATGTCAAAGCTACGACAGGATTCTCGAAAACGATGGCTCTATATGGGTCTCTAACATTGATCATAACATGGAAAGCCAGACAAACATGTTAAGCTAGTAACAAAACGCTAGACTTTTTCCATCCTAAGGAAAATTTGAGGATAAATTTAATTTTACAACACAGATTTGATTATTACTCATACTTAGGTTTTTCTTTCCAACTTAGGAAATGCATACTGTGCTTTCTGGAAACAACATATAAAGTAGAGCCCTTCTTGAAAACTGAATTTAAGTAAATAAAGCAAAGTATGAAAAAGAAACTCATCATGCTCCCAACTTGAAACATTTACGTTTGCACTTTTTCTTTTCTTCCCCATGTCCTTTTCTTCTTCTTCTTCTTCTTCTTCTTCTTCTTCTTCTTCTTCTTCTTCTTCTTCTTCTTCTTCTTCTTCTTCTTCTTCT
>NW_004524932.1:547549-558677 GCF_000260255.1 Octodon degus
TTCTTCTTCTTCTTCTTCTTCTTCTTCTTCTTCTTCTTCTTCTTCTTCTTCTTCCTTCTTCTCCTCCTCCTTCTCCTTCCTCTTCCTCTTCCTCTTTCTCCTCTTCTTCCTCTTCTTCCTTTTCCTCTTCTTCCTCTTCCTCCTCCTTCTCTCCCTCTCCATCTCCTCTTCCTCCTCTGCTTCCTCATCCTCCTCCTTCTTAACTTTGTGCTGAGGATTGAATCTAATGTCTCCCACATGCTAAGCATAGGTTTTACCCTCACACTTTGCATTTTCCAAGTAGAAAATCAAAAAAATTAATACTAAGCATGTAGGTCATATACTTCATTCTAGAATAAAGACTATATTAATTTTCAACTTGTTTGGGATATATTGTTTTAGCATTAGCCATCAATTATACTGTTTTGTTAAGCAATTGATTACATAACACTTGATATTCAGGACACAAGAGAACCTGTACTGTAACATCATAAAACTCAGTGGTGTCCCAAATTTTCTGATCAAGGAGATCACGTGCCGAAAGAGGAAAGTCCTCAATAATGAATAGTGTGCCTAAGGAGAGTTACCTAGAGAGAAAAAACTGTCTCAGGCTTTTACAGAGAGCAAATTGGTCAAGCAATGACCGTGACCCATCCAGGTAGCTGACACTGACAAAAGGTCCACAAGGTTCTGTACATGGTTCCAGGGTAATCCTGAGGGGATTTGACTGACCTTATCAGATCACAAAAGTTACATTTTTAGTTATATAGGTCTTGATTTAACTTGGTCTTAACCCTCCAGCAGAAAAGTATAACCACAAAGTATAAAAAATAAAGCTCTATTAACATGCTGAGCTGTAAAAGGCTCAAGTCAACAACTTCTGACAATTGCCAGTTGTGCTGATAGCTCACTACTATTATGGACTACTGAACTACAACTGCTAATGGATATAATGGCTGTGCACAAACTATTGCACATTTTTTGGCATAAGATCACCCTGAGTTTAATAGTTCATCAGTGCCAACTTTTTATAGAAAATATTTTGTGATACCCTAGACAATGATCTAGTCATTTCAAGTAAAAATGCCAAATGTATCTAGTAAAAATTCAGGTGAAAAGGAATCACTGAATCTTCCCTATTTAACAACCAGTTTTTTATAAAATGGATATTTTATCGCCAAAGGGAAAGTGGTCACTTTTACTGCATTTCTGTTGTATGGGTACGAACGTTCACTATGGGCTGGAACTAGACTCCACTAGGCAGGCAGAGCCAATCCTCTGAAGAAACATATAATTTTCATGTCTGAAGGGTCAGATACTTAGTCATGAGCTCTTTGCAGTCAAACTGAGAATGTCAGTGATAAAGTCTGGTGAAGTCTACACTATGCTGTCTTCCATTTTTAAAATTAATGGTGGAACATGGAGCTAAGAGAAGATTACCAGTATTTCCCAGGAGACTGGATTTGTAAACTTGTAGCAATTTACAGGCCCCTGATTATTTTTTCAGTTTTATGTCCTATTCTGATATGCATGTGCCTGACTATAACATCTAGGATGCTTGCCAGTCCCTCCTTGCCAGATCCAATTAGCCTCATGTCATCAATGTGTGCATAAGCACTGAATGTTTGTTGAGTGTCATAATGATGAGGATTCTTTAAGACTACTTTTTGACTTAAGTAAGGGTGTTACACATGCCTTGTATGATAGTGAACACATTCTCTTTATTTGCCAAGTGAAAGCAAACTGCTATTTAATATTTTCTATTGGTGCAAATTAATCACACCACATTTGCCAGATAAATAGAAAAGAATAAGTGCCAGAGGCTATGCTATTTTGTTACTGTTGGCTTCCATGTCCAGACTGCAGCTCTGATTAGGGTTACCACCTAAAAAATTTTCTAGGTGTCATCTGCTGTAATTCATCCAGAGTTTAAATAGGCCAGAACTGCTCCATCATCCACCTTCATTTTGTAGAATTAACTTTGGTAGAGTTTATAGAAAAGGCAATGAGTTTTATTTAACATTATTTTGCTTTATGTTCATTATTCCATATGAGAAAAACCCAATTTAATATTTGTATCACTTGTTGATTATATTTATTTCATTCTATAGTATGGTACCAGGTAAACAATAAAATCACCTTATTCAAATATTAACTCTGGTATGAAAATATTCCTTTTGTCATGTGATCTCCGTGAGCCAACTATATAACCGGGAACTTTGAAAACAGTGTCTTTAGTGTTCTAATATAAATATCAACTGAAATCTTATATTTAAGCACTTTTGTAATATCTAGCTATTATGATATATGAAATGCACACTTGTGGCAAGTGTATCAGGGATATATATATATATATATATTTCTGATGAAATTGCTGCTTTCTTTCTCAAAAGGATAAAAGGATGTAGGTTTTCCACATAGTAATACAGTCTGTGTCTTTAAACTGACTCAGGTCAGAGCACTGTAGAGAAATTAGAGTTTTTCAGCCGAGGAAGGACTATCAGCCTTATGCTTGCCAACTTTAAATATGGTTTTATGTAACTATGGTAAAATCTTACTTAAGATCACTAGACCCTGTAAAATTATGATAAAAATGTCCTTTCCTAAAAAATTCACAAATCAATAACTGTTGATAATTCTAGACATTTTTCTCATGGTTTTAATTACGTTCACATTGTTATAACATTTAATCTTGATTATTAGATTATTTAATTACCAATTTAAATAACCTACCACATTCCCACTGATGTCCCAAGATCCGCATCATCTCTTTCTTCTACTGCCATCCTATATGTCTAATCCCCATTCAGCTTCTTAAATGTATTCATGTCCTGGTTTTCTAGTGCATTAATTGTTTTAGTATAAGAAGGGTCTTCTGAAATCATAAAAAAAAAAGGTGACCCTACCATTCTTACATCCTTCCTTGCAAACTATGCTAAGAAATCTCTGTTTCACCTTGTTTAAGGTAAAATATTTGTTATACCACACTATAAAGAGCCATGCCCACTGTATCAATAGGTCATTAGACTGTTCTCAGAAGTTCACATTTAAATGCAGAATTCTGCTTTTGGGTGTCTCCTGTGGACTACTTAATGGTCAGTTTAATCATCCAGCTGAATTGAATCAGTGTGTTCATGAACTTGGAAGATCCACCTGAGGATTGTTGCCAAAATGACATGAAAGGAGAGCAGGAAGGACTGAATGCACACCGTTGACTGTCCTGGAGAAGCTTGTCACAGCTGCTTTTCCTGAGAGAACTCAGCTGTTCTTGTGAGAGCAAGATCAGGCCCCTTGCTGAAGGAGGGGACAGCTGCTGATGCCTTCCAGGGAGCGCTGGTGTTTGCTTTGAGCATGGCTTCCTGGCTACACTGCAGATCCCTCAGCCTTCTGACCCAGATCCTTCACCCTGCTGGCACAGACTTTTTGGCTTCCACCACCGGTCTTGGGGCCTTACAGGTGCAGATGTTTGATACAAACTTGATCGAAACATTGGTGCGAGGACTGGGCCCCTGGTAGGACTCATGGAGGATGTTACTGTGTGATCCAGCCCCTTAGCTGGATTCTTTGGGACTCTACCATAGGGACAGAACTCTTGTCCTCTCCTGCATTTGACATTTTGGTTGAATATTGTACAAAGAATCCCATAATTTATGTGTTCTGTAATAAATCTATTTCCTTGAAAACCCTGAATATAACAGTGTCCTTTAATATAAAATGTCTTTTTTTCTAATTCAACCTTATATTTAGCCCCATGAATTATGTGTCACCTCGTCTAACACCTTCAAGGCCTGTTTGCCTTCATATTCCTTCTATTGCTGCTAGTATATATCTGGCAGTGCTGTAATTTCTTTGGCATTCTTGACATATTTTCTCTGGAGGAGGAATTTTAATTTCTTATTCACACTACTTTCTTACAGCTGATTTGTTGAGGCAGGTTAGTGTCATGAAGACAACAAGTTTTATTTTAAAAAGAACCAAAATTGTTGCACTGCACCTAGGAAAAATATGGCTGTTGTAATGATTTTTTCAAATCAAAACACAATAAATGATAAAGGAACAATTTATTTATCATAAAAAACCTCATACATTATCACAAAGAATTTATAAGCAAAGAATGTGTAATGAAACCCAAAATCTTTGGGTTTTGTGCATAAAAGAAACAAAGATAAATTGTGCATAATCACTAATGGTTTTTTGTTATCTCAGATTGGAAGGTTTTATATTCAGTGTATTGTGTTATTCACTTTTAGGTGTAATATAAGTCAAAATAACCTTTGTGGTTTCATAAGGCTGAAAATAGTTGAACAGAAATAAATAGAAAACACAGACCTTAGAAAACATAATGAAAAGAAAAAACACGTAGGTTGCTGATGTGACTTTGATTTAGGACTATGATGATTGTATCTCTGCTGAAGAGAAAAAGACCTTTTCCCTTTACTTCTTAATATAATTCATGTGGTGAGACCTACATGATGTTTACATATCATTGGGCTTTCTAGGTAATGCAGGGATGATATGAAGTAGTACACATGAGAAACCGTGCCTTTGTACGTGGGTGGCCGTAGACCATTGGACTTCAGCATCTGCAGACACAGGTATCTGGCAGTCGTCCTCATAGATAACAAGAGACAATGTTTATCCAGTTTCATCAATACAACACAAACCCTACACTCTTTACTTAAAGGACGAGAGGTTTATTTTGACTTAGTTTCTGCAGAATTCATTTCATAGTTTCTGGCTCCAAGGCAACAGGGGTGTCTTAGATACCTTTCTCTCTTCTTGCTGGGACAAAATACCAGACACCCAAAATTAAGGAAGAAAAAGGCTTATTTACCTCACAGTTAGTAGAGGTTTTAGACCATACTCAGCTGGGCCCAAGTAGCACATAACAGAGGTAGGAAAGAGCAAAGAGAAAGAGAGGGGTAACTAGCTAGCCTCTTTCTCCTCCTTACATGATAATGCAGATTACCCACCCTACAGCAAGAATATCACTCAGACCCATGATCCCAGCATTGGATCATGAATTAATCAAAAACTCCAGAAGCTGCCCCCATGACTGCATAAGGCTTTGTGGGGACAATCAGACCCAAAGCATAATAAGGGGCACTCTGTAAGGGTTTTGTGGAGGACAGTTGCTTATTTCATGGTGAGCAGGAAAAAGATACAAAAGCCAAAAGAGAAGACTTGGAAAGTGAAATAAGCATTTGCAAGCCACACACACAGTGAACTGCCTCTTTTGAGCAGGACTCAATTTCTAACAGTACGTTCGCCTATAGATCCATCCCGATTCAACTACTCTTTCAAGCTCCACTTGAGAATGTATGAGACTTTTGTGTCTCTTTGTAGCTCTAAATCACAAAATTCCACTCTTGACCCCCAAAAGCCTCTCAGCTAATGCATTAGCAAAATGCATTTAATCATGCTCTAAGGGCTACCTAAGTATTAAGTTCCAGTGCTGCTGAATAGTCTGTTTTCAAGACCTCTGAGACTCAAGACGAACTTTTAGTTGTGAGCTCTTTTAAAAATAAAAGAGGAAGCAGGGCAAGAGGTAAACATCCCAGTACAAAACTGAGAAATAGGAAAACAGAAAATAATTGTACCAAACCAAGATAAAATCCCATGAAGGTAATTATTGAATCCTACACCACCATATCTAGTACCGAGTGCAAGTTTTGGTAAGATGGGACCTCCCAATGCTTTGGATGGCCCTACACCTACAGCATTGCCAGTTGTACACCACATGCTCTATTTCTTGGGGTGACTCTGTCCACTGCCTGTTGCCTTCCTTGGTGGACATTCTACATTCCTAACACCTCCAGTTTCCTGAAAGCTCCATAACACTTTCAGCTCCTGGCCTCGCCTCTCAGGGTCACACTGGCCTCTGGAGCCAAGCTCTGAAATATAGATAGAAGCAACCCTGAATAAAGAAGTTTTGAATTCTTCACATCTATAAAATTGCACAGCATAGACACCAACGTCTATGAGCAACTCAAGCAATAGATAGAATCACTTGCATCATAGTGTCAGAGGCCACTGAGTTTTTGGATCCAACCTCACCTACAAATAAATCTTTACTAGTTTTTTTCAGAATTAGCTGAAGCTCTCCTTTCAAGTAGTGTTCACTTTCGCATTTCAAGGCCTACAAAAAAGTGAGGTCTCCTGGCTCATGGAGTTGTCTTTAAATCATCTTTCCCATTGTCTTGATGTAGTTGCTTATTAGTTATTTGTTTCTTTGTTTTTGCTAACATATTAAACTGCAACCATCTTCCCCATGGTTTCCACATTGTCTGAGCTCCTTTCCTGTGGAAAAGGCATTTTTCCAACTCTTTTGGCCCCCAATATTTACTTGCTCCTGATTTTCATCATAAACCTGGATAAAAGCATCAGTTATCACCCATGCCACAGTATGACCACTGTGCTGCTTGAAATTTCCTCCGCCTTCTTAATTATTCCACATCCTTGATCTCAATCTCCCAGAGCCTCAGCACATGGGGCAAAACAGAGGAAGAAAACATTACACCAGAGAGCAACACACAGCCTCAAAGATCAGCTGCCAACTGAGTCCGTCTTCCCAGCTGAAACCTCCTGAGCCCTGGCTCTACTGCACACATTTGTACAATTGTTCCGCTCTTCTGGCCTCCAACTTTCATTAAGATCAGTTTACCACCTCTCTAGCTGACACCTCTAAACCTTTCAAATTCCTCCCACAAACCAGTCCCAAAGGCTTCTGTATCAACTGATCAGTTAACCACAGAAATGATACCACTTATCTGGTACCAAATCTGTCTTCATCACTGTCTCATCAATCAGACAAAATATACAATGCCCACACTTTAAAAGATAAAAGTACTGTCTTGGCTCATGGATGTTAGGGGATTCAGTGCATATTCAGGTGGCTTCACAGAGGAAGAGAAAGATGGGAGAGTCTTGCATTGGACAGCTGCTTCAGTCACTGGGGCCAAGCGACAGGGGAGAATCAGGAGCAGGGGATAAGAATGGACCTTCCTGGTCATCCACCCGGGAACAGCCTGCTCCAAACACACCCAAAGCCCTACCATCATATTTACATACTGAACTCATCAGTAGGGGAATCCCCCAATGAGTACAGTAAAAGCCACAATCCAGTGACCTCCTGAAAGTCACAAATCTGAGTAAAGAATGTCTTGCAGGGGGCTTGCCAGATAGCTCAGTGGACTAAGCACCTGCTTAGGTAGGTGCAGGGATCTGGGTTCAGTCCCAAGCATGCTGTGTAGGCCTAACCCCTGGGGTGCACTGAGATGGCAACTGAGACTGGTCATGGTGGCACACGCCTGTAATCCCAGCACTTGGGAAGCTGAAAATGGGAGGATCACTAGGAGTCTGACCTGTGTAGTGAGACTCTGTAGACCATGTCCTAAATATACTTAAAAAAAAGACAAAAAGAATATCTAGGAGGGATATCCCACATTTAAATAACAACATATGAGCATGATTATATCATTGAGTAATAACACTTTCAGTTCCAGGCTTACTCATTTTAAACTTTCATATTGTGATTATTCACATAATTTAATATATGCCACTTACAGGGTTCATTTAAAAATTGTAAATTTTCCTTATATGTTTTTGGTTCCTATGATATATTGTTTTCTTCATTTAGGACAGGGTTTATAGGGTCTACAGAGTCTTACTACTTAGATCACATGCAATGATTCTCCTGTTTTCAGCCTCCCAAGTACTGGGATTACAGGCATGCACCATCACACCCAGTCTCAATCACCATTTCAGTGCACTCCGGGGTCAGGCCCAGCACAGCACACTGTGGATCAATCCCAGTCACTACGCTCTGCCTAAGCAGGTGCTCTAGTCTGCTATCAAGCCGGCCCCCTATGATAATATTGTGAGGAAAAAAGTACAAAGACATTGGAAAAATAAACCCAATGCACTTACAACTGACTAATTGGCTTGTCATCAATGATACAAATACCCTACACTTGCAGGAGGCTATTTGCAGCCTACTCTTTTCATCTGTCCTTGCAGATATAATCAGCCTGATATTTGTTAAATACGGAACAGTAGAGGGTTAAGGTCAAGGAAAACTCACCAACTCATGGCTGCAGGGAAGCAGAGAGCTCAGAGAATCTGGGGACAAAAACAAGCTCCTCCAGCCATCCCCCATCTGCAAAATCCAAACAGAATTCAACTCCTAATATCATATACACAATGGATGAACTGAATGATGCATGTGAAACCCTCACCAGTCAATCATCTTTCCAAAATACGAGACTATTGTTCTTCAACACAAGCCATAAGATCACTATGCATACTTAGCATGAAAATATGGACATTAGTTTCCACACATATACCACCCATGGCAATTACATCAAGGTACATTCTTTGTACTGGTTGTAGTTTTGTACAAGAACAGATTCTCTGAGGATCTCTAGATTTCTTTAAGATTTCAGGATTAGAGCCAGAGAGTACACCGGGGTATTCTGCATGCTGAAGATTCTGAGGGGTCAGCAGTTGTTCCACCCAAGAACCTGGACGCTGCTAAATATGGGGGATCAAAAATACAGTCTGATGTCTACAGGCAACAGCAGGAATAAAAGATGCATCAACATAAGCAGCACTGACCTGCAAGACCATGCAGCAGATTTCCCCCTTCTTTCCTTTCATTTTGCCTGGGTCACAAGGCCACGGCACTGTGTCACCCACAGTCAAGGCAGGGCTTTCCCACTCAGTTTGCAGCTTCATACAGCAATTATCTCTGGAATAACCTACAGAGACATCTAGAAGTGTGCTTTATGGGTCTCCCAGAGATTCTTAATTTAGTCAGGTCGACATAACACAATTTTTCTATATTTATATTAGATTTTACAACATTTTCATATTACTTTTATAGATGATTTATAAGATTGACACAAATGTATAGTTTTTGCATTAGCGTGCATATGTATAATCCTACATCAGTGTAACTTAAATATGATACAAGGTGTTTCATTCTATGAATTTAGAGATGCACAATGATCAATTAAACTTATGTATCATTTTGAAAGTGGAAAATGAAAATACTAGCAACATGATAAAGCATCACTGTAAATACCTAAAAAAATAGTCAGATTAATAGTCAGTTTATAAATTGAATACATTTAGAACACTTTTATTAAATATAAAAGTGTATAAATTTTACTTCAAGCCACATTTTACTTTTACTATGCAATTAATATGTCAACATCTGATCACTGGCTTTGTTATATTTTTGAAATAACCATGAATGATAATAAAGTATACAGACTCTTATTTCTGTTTAAAATTTTTTATGAACAGACTCTTTCACCACAATAATCTCTCAGGAAAACACTAATACACTGAAATATGGAGTCAGTCTGAGTCATCGGAGAGTTGTCCTTGCTTGACTATATGACAGACAAGAGCTGCTGGTATACAGAGGAAGAGATGTCTATTCTGGGTGGATGAAGCTATCACAGAAGGCATGATGTCAATAGTGAAGTGTTGGCTGCGTACGCAAAACCAGGGCACAGGGGCAGTGGCCATGTGTAAGGTGTCGGTCTCATAAAACCAGTTCACAGACAGAGTAACTGCATACGGTGGCCCATTCTGTTGTATATTCTGCACTTATGGATGCAGTTTTTCGTAAAGCCCTTATATCATTGGACCTTGTCATCACAAAAATGGATAACTTCCTTTTCTCTTCACAAGAGTTGTAGTTGTTTTGCAATCAATTGACTCTTACACATCCTAAATGGAAGCAGAGATTTCCACAAATCAAATTACAGAATAGGCATTTACTATGAGTGACAATGGAGCAAGAGCTGGATATTTGACAGTCTTTGATGTGTAGTGGCAGAACAAATGGAAAACTGCAATTTTCTGAATCCTGGAACCCAAACGTTAATCTCTACTAAGATTTGTTTTTAGGTAAAATGGGTGTATGGCATTAATTTTGTTTGTTTTGATGTAATGTTATGTCTTACTTTGAAATAAACTCAGGATAATTTTATTTGAAAAAGAATCTTCCTATTTTATTTTAAATATGATCAAATTTATTGAGACAGCTTTCTCAGTCAAGTATTTACTGAAATGATCATTGGAAATATTTATTCTATAGTTCCTTTCCCACATTTTATTAGTATATTCTTGTGGTAAAAAACAAAACACTCCTGGTAGGTTATTGGTACCTATAATGTCATATTTTTATCCTTTTTAATTTCCACTCTTTTTGTCTCCTCCCATTCCTCAATCTCCTTCTGTATTGTTAGCTAAATATTCCTGAGAGATTGTTAAAAAAAAAAATTGACAATGCTCATGCAAGCTGGGCAAGCGCTTATTCTACTGAGCCAGCTCCCCGTCCTGTTACCTTCTTTCTTTTTTTTTTTTTTTAATTTTTTTTTTTATTTATGTGTGTGTGTGGCCAGCTCAACCCACCAGGGGGCGGGGCTGGCTGGCATGTGGTGCTGGGGGATTGAACCGCGGTCCCTGTGCTTTACTAAGCTTGTTCTAAGTAGGCGCTTTAGACCACTGAGCCATCTCACCAGCCCCATTAATACCCAATTTTATTTTATTTCTATTTTTTGTGTATTAGGACATTATCTACAGGGTCTACAGGGTCTCACTGTGTAGATCAGACTCATAGTGATCCTCCTGTTTATAGCCTCCCAAGAGATGGGATTACAGTTGCTCGCCACCACACCCAGTCTCCATCGCCATCTCAGCATGCCTGGGGGGCTGGGCCAGCACAGCGGGGCCCAGGGATCAAACTCCCAGCCCCTGGATCTGCCTAAGGAGGTGCTTCAATCCACTGAGCTATTTGGCTTACCCTGAATTCCCAATTTTAAAGTTGTTTACACTCTCACTGTTTAATAGTTTGCTGGTTTTGTCATTGTAATTTCCTTCTTTCCATTGTTTTCTTAGATTTCTTTTGATAATTTTCCAAGTAGATTCTTTGTTGATTTTATTCTTTTTATTTTTTATTTATTTATTTTTTTTTGTTAGAACAACTCAGCAAAATAAAATTCCGGTTTATTGTTGGACAACATTGTTTCACACATACATCAAACAGGCCAAAAAAAATAAACGCAACTTCATAGACAAAAAAAGGAAAAAAAGAAACCTTTTATCTTTGGCCTTTTTAACCATCTCATACAAA
>NW_004524932.1:560132-567075 GCF_000260255.1 Octodon degus
GGTCTGGGAACAATGCAAAGATGGCTTTTCAGAGCAGCCAGTCGATTTTATTCTTTTTAAAAAAGTAATAAAAGCATCTATGTTTTCTTCTCCATGTGCAGAGTTAGCTATCATTTAAACTTAGTAGATGTTTAATATTATTGCTTTCTAAAGTCAGTCAATGCAATTTAGATTCTTTTTTCAACCAAAATAATTCAGAAATATGTAGTGAGTGTATGAGTACATGCATGTGTGTGTGTGTGTGTGTGTGTGTGTGTGTGCGTGCAATATGAGTATTTATTTTCATGTCACTCAATTTGGTATGGTTAAGTCTTTCTCATCATATAATCATATAATAATCATAGGAACATAAAAGGTGACAGTAGTTAGGAGAAACTCCCAATGTTCCACAAAAGAGAGAACTACTATATGTCCCAATAGCCAATGTTTTGGGATATAACCAAGAGAATGGAAGTTGTTTTGTAGATATCTGCATTCCCATATCCTCCAAGATGTGGAAACAGCCCAATAAACAAATAAATGAATAAACAAATAAATAAATAATGTAACTGTAGTATTCAAATATAACATATGATTATTCATTCTTTAAAATGAAGGAAAACTTGACATCTGTTGCAAGACTATTGGACCTGAAGAATGTCAGGTATTAAATATTAAACACAATAGTCCCACAACATAAGGACAAATATTGCACAGTCTATTATAATTAGACATTTTATAGTTGAATTTACACAAATAGACAAGACAATGATGATTGCCAGGAGTTGAGGGCTGCAGAAGTCAGGAATTGATATTCAATAGAGATAGTTTTGATTTTGCTAAATTCATGAGTTGTAGAGATTTGCTTATGATAGTGCTTCTAACTGACAATACAGTATTTTATGCCATGAAATTTGTCAACATTGTGAATCACTTGCTAAATGTTTTTACAGTTCTCTGAATAATTCATGTAAAAATTAAGGACACAAGAGAACTCTGAGATATTATATATGTTGAATACATGTATTTATTTGATTTTGGTGATAATATCAGAAGTGTTTGACAGTGTCAAACTCATCTAAATGAATCCACTAAGCACATGGGTTTTTTTAAAAATTAATGGTAGAGTAAAGCTTTCAAACAATAAAGAAATGTATCAAAATATTGGATCGCCAAGTGCATATTCAAATTTTAATTTCAGTCATGATAACAAGTGTTCAATTGTGGTTTTTTATTAAAAATAAAGAAACATTTATCCTAAGTCAGTGGAAATTGTTATTCTTTTTGAAATTGATATCGATGCTAATAAGGTGATTGACTTATGACTTGATGCTGATGCGCTGGCCAGAAATGCAAGGCCTTTGCAATTAAAATCTGCCCACTGCTGTGCACCAGCACCTCAGCTTCAACACTGCTAGCATCTGTCGCAAGCTGAGCATAGCCCGAAAGGTGGCTACTATCATTTAAAATCAAATGTTCTTTTAAGACTAAATAAATGTGATCCTCAATACAAATTCAATAGAAATTTAAACCATATGTCTAGAGTAAAATTTCTTTGTGCTGTAACAAAATTCAATCTTGCTTAATTTATTCATTCTTGTTTATGAATTTTCATTTTATTATTGTTGTTTTGTTTTGGTCCACTGCTGCTGTGTCCATCAGAAACATACATGGTCAACCACAGACACGTATTTAAGTCCAACCGTTCATCGTAGCTTTGGTATTGGTGATAAATCATCATTTTCCATACTCTATGAAACTTCATTGCAACTGTGCATTCTCAGTGAGGAATGAATTGACCCTGACCGTGTTGGCATTTGTGTTTTCATTAAGCTAACAAACAAAATCCCAAGTCCAAATAGCTCAAAAAATCAAAGCATAGTAGAAAATTAACACTCCTTTATTTACTGAAGAAACTACTTACCTTATTAAAAGACTAAATCCCCAAAAAATAAATTAGTTATGTTTATTTGAAATATTTTAAATCAAGCAGAAATTATATTACAATACATGGAATATGATATGGAATACATTTTAGAAATGTATTTATTTATTTTAATTTATTTATTAATTTGGCAGAACTGGGGATTGAACTCAGGCACTTGCGCTTGCAAGGCAAGTGCCTATTCCACTGAGCCATCTCCCTGGCCGAGAAATGATATTTAAACACATTATTATTTTTTTGTATACTAAACATAATTTTGTTTAGTGGGAAAAAATGGGTAATTATGGTCGAAAGTTCCTAGGCTTATACCAGGATTCTTTTTGTCATAGCAGGGCTCTTTTAAGGTTTTTTTTTTTTTTTTTTTTCACTTATAGCAATAAATGTAGTTCTGTAAAGTGAAACAGTTTAGTTAAAGCTTATTTTAATATTATGCAAGTCAAATTGTTGACTTAGGGGGTTTTTTTGACTTAGATTTTAATGTGTCTTCAGATGCCAGTCTAGTTTGATCTCCCTCAATGCCAGAAGGTGTGCATTTATTATTGCCTGTTACTGTGACTCTAAGGCTTCATTTGTATTGAACATAAAATCACATCTACAAATTATAAAATAATGTATTAATCTATCGCAAGAGGAATATTTGAAAAATAATTTATCAAATCTTAAAAATAACCTAGGAAAAGGGAAGAACAGTAGGAAATGTTCAGAAAGATGCCACAGTTGGTCTAGATTCTGGGGATGATTTAAAAGGGCAAACTGAACCAGGATTATCAGACTAACCCAACTTAAAACAATTTTTTTTTAAAAGTAGTGTTCAATATTAACCATGCCATAATTGTGTTTAGGAAAATGTAAAGGAACTTAATAGGAGTGAGCATTTTCATAAGAAATTTTCATAAAAGTAGTTAAAGAGAAATATATTTCTGGATATGTAATAAAAATAATTAGATTTCAAGTAAAATTTGAAGGTTACAAAAGATAATTTCTAAGTGGGACAATTTCACAAAATTGCTAACTGAACTATGAGCTAAATTCTTGTCTTTTTTTTTTTTTTTTTTTTTTTTTTTTTTCAGAACGTGGATTGAACTCAGACCTTTGTGCTTGCCAGGCAAGCCCTTATTCTACTGAGCCCTCTCCCCAGCCCCTTATGAGCTAAATTCTTATGGTGAAATGACAACTTTTTATTGAAATCAAGGAATGTTTCTACACATATTTGAAAGTGGAGCTTTTCAAGCCTTTAGTAATCATAAAAACTACTTAAATCAACCTTCTGCTTCTCAAAGGTGCCACATGGCTTACGTTAGACAAATCCAAAGTATCTCTTGTGTAAATAGTGTTTTTATTCACAGTGGATAATGTTCATGTCTATTACATAATTTTATAAAATTAAAATTGCCTATGACTAAAAATTCAACTCTGATTCAGCTGTATTTTAACATGTACATATCTTACTTAATTTTAATTTTTTTATAATCAGTTCATATCAAACAGATTATGTTGGAATGAAATAACATTTATGCACCATAAAGATAACATGAGCATACGCTTTGGTAGATTTTTTAAGATCACAGAGTAAAACCTTGTCAAACAAAATAGCAACAGTTATTTAAGCAGAAAATATGGCTTTTAAACTAGTTCCTATCTATACTATGTCACTGAAGCCTTACTAAATGTAATATATTTTGTCTCTCCTTTGAAGAAAAACTAGACATGTTAAGAAAATACACTCATGTTATTAAAAACTAAAACTCAGAAGCTTTTAAGACATTTTACTGCCAAAGTCAAAACTCTAGCAAGAGAGAGAAAGAGGGCTGGCAAAATAGCTCAGTGTACTATGCGCCTACTTAAGCAAGCACAGGGACTGGGGTTTGATCCCCAGTACCACATGTGACACTAGCCCCAACCCTGATGCTCTGAGCCGGCCACCCGGACTAGGCATGGTGGCGCACACCTGTAATCCTGTCGCTGTGGAGGCTCAATACAGTGGGATCGCTACCAGTCCACGCTGCATAGTGAGGCCCTGCACCAAATACATGATAAAAAATAAAAATAAAGAGAAAGAGAAAGAAATTACATGCAACTTTTTCAGTTTTCTAAACATAAGAATACTTATAATTGAATATCCCTGATTAAGCTAGCTTGTCTCATTACATTTTTTTGGAGTTTCTTGTTTGATTTCACACAAAATTAAAAGAAGGACGGGCAAGATAGTTCAGTGGACTAAGTGCCTGCTTAGGTAAGCAAAGGGACCAGGGTTCGATCCCTGGCACCACATGCCGCAGAGGCCCTGTCCCGAGCGCAATAAGCAGGCTACCAAGTGTAGGTGTGGTGACACATCCCTGTAATTCTATTGCTGGGTAAGCTGAAAACTGGAGGATCACTATGAGTTCAAGCTGGGTAGTGAGACCCTGTACGAAATACACAAAAATTAATTAATAAATAAATTAATTAATGAAAGTGTTCCTTTTTCTCCACAATCTCACTAAAGTTTTTACTGGTTGATTTCTTGAAGATTACCATTCTTTCCAGTGTGAAATGGGATGTCAATTTTTTTTTTTTTATTTTGTATTTCTTGAATAACCAATTATGTTGGACTTTTTTTCATTTATTTGTTTGACATTTGTATTTCTCCATCTGAGAAGTATGTATTCATCTCAGATGCCTATTTCTGGATTGAGATATGAATTTGGGGCCTGGTTTTAACAATTCTTTATGTGTTCTAAATATAAGTCCTTTGAGAGATGTTGGATAATTATTTTTTTTCCTTTGGTGGTAACAGGGATTGAACTGAGGACCCTGCACTTGCCAGGCAACCACTTATTCCACTGAGCCAACTCCCTGGGCCCTGTTGGGTTTTCTTTATATGTTACTGGATTTTATAGGTAAATGGATGCAATTAGAGAGCATTCTCATGAGTAAAATAAATCAGATCCACATGTGTTAACACCTTATTATCTCCATAGTGTAAGAAACTGAAAGTTAATAAAATCTGAAAGGTACTATAGATATTGTGAAAGGGAAAGTAACTGCTTAGAAGGAAAGAACAACTGGATTGGGGAAAGGAGAAAAGAAAGAATGAAGGAAGGGAAAAGAAAAAAATATATATATACATATATATATATATATATATATGATTGTTAAGATAATCACACTATTATTTTTATTGGTTTTTTGAAAGGAAGAGTCAATATCTAATCATTAGATTGTGTGTTTATCCAGATAGAAGAACTACTTTGAGGGTAACAATATGAAATATAGAAACATTGTTAATTCCCTATAAACAATTAAATTAAAAAGTTGTAATTTCAGCTTCATTTTTGAAGCTGTTCATCACTGCAGAACAGTTAATAATTAAATTGTAAATTGGGATAAAAAGTACCAACCATCATACATGGCAAGCTTGCAAATATCTGTCTTCTGAGAACAGACCTCACCTTTACCTGCAAAAATACACAGTCGACCCCGTTTGCTACGCTTGCAGAGGTTCATGATCTCTGCTCCCAACAGCAAGGCCTGAGGAACAAGTAGTTTTAGGGCATCTTGTGCTTTTGTCTTCCAAATCTGAAACCTCTCCTAGTCGTTCCACCTTCAGATGAATGTGTGCAATCCTGCACCATGAAAGGAAATTATAAGCAGGAATTAGGAAACATAGACCTGGAATGAATTTTCTATAAAAATGTACTAGACTTTTTCCCCCAGAAAGAATATAATTCATACTAGAGATAATTGGTGGAAATAAATCTTGTGAGGTTCAGGTAAATAAAACTTCAAGCAGATGGATCAGGAAACACACAAAAGCAAGGCTGCACTTGTACGACTGTGGCCTGACAGTGCTCAATATAAAAGGAGAAAAATAACAAATGCCTCAGGATTAACCCTGGCATAAGATTATGCAGAGAGTGAGGTGTAATAGCTTTTGAATTCCTTTTCTGATAATGTGTATCGTGGAGTTCTGAGAAGAGGAACATAGTCTAGTGAAATCACGTTTTTGTTTGATTGCTTTTGACAGAGTATTACTGTGCAATTCAGCCTATGCTTGAACATCTATGTAGCTAAGGCTGTGCTTAAACTTGCAGGGATCCCTCTGCCTCAGCCTCCTGTGAGGGGACTGCAGGTATGTACCAGCTTACCCACCTCTCTAATGCCATTTTATTTCATTTTACATTTTGTCTTTTTCAGACAGGGTCTCCCTATGTAGTTTAAGCTGGCCTTAAGCTCACTTCTTAGCCCAGGTTGGCCTCCAGCATGCAATGATCCTCCTGCCTCATCCTCCCAAGTACTGGGATGATAGGCCTGAGCCACTATGCTTGACTCTAATGCCATTTTAAAATGATAAATTCTACAAAATACAATAGACTAAGTCCAACAGTTCCTCTAACATAATGTACATGAAGTACATTTTTTGATTAGCTCTCATGTATCTGCTTTTCCAACCACCATTTCTGCTTTGCGTATAGGTTGCCAAAGCAAGCAGAATATTTCTGCTTTCAAGATACCAACTTTTAAAGGTTATTAGTCGACAGTCATCAGGATCAAACCCACTACAGTTGTAATGTCCCTTTCCTCATAACATGTTTATCACTGGACTGAAGCTCCCATCATTTCCCAACTGCTTTCTGAAAATGTGCTACAATGTATCTGTGAAAATAAATAGTGTTTCAGGACTTGAAGTTGCCATGATCTCTAGAATGTCAATATTTAACCACGAACCATGAATTGTATTGTTGTTTTAGCATTTTTCATTTTTTATGCATGCAATGGCTCAACTCTAGGAAAGGTTGAACATTATGAAGATGAATGTGAGTAGTTTTACACATATGATTTGGTGATTTTGTCCAAAATATTTAAAAATACCTAACTAAGAAAATTTAGGTCATTCTTAAGGCACATATCTTCCTAATTTAAATCTATTTGCTTTATGTTAGTTCAAGCTTGCAGTACGTAATAATCACAGTTGTTCTGAGGAGTTGGTAATGTATGTCAAAGCACCTTAATTCTTGGGCTGGGGAGGTGGCTCAGTGG
>NW_004524932.1:567239-569366 GCF_000260255.1 Octodon degus
ATTATTATTATTATTATTATTATTATTATTATTGCATTTATTTGGTACTGGGGATCAAACTCAGGCCCTGATGCTTGCCAGGCAGGCACTTCTCCTCTGAGCCATCTCCCCAGGCCATGGTTGCTATTCTTTTATTGCTCCACGTTTGCAGGACCTAGCTGTCGCCTTTCTAGTGTGGAGCTGATGCGCATGTGACACATCTTCCTTCCTTTCTTCATTAATTTCCCCTCCTCCTCATTCCTGCATCTCGTGACCTCCTTCCAAATTGAGAAAGATACACTGAGGAGACTGATCTTTATAATCATCTGGACAACATGAATGGAATTTCAAGATGAAAATAGAAAAAGAAAATATGAGTCTATATTTAAAATAAATGTGCAGAGAAATTTCTAATTGGTGACATTAGCTAGATTACAGAGCTTGGTTTCCATTCTGTCCTTCTGTTTTTTATTTCCACTCATCTGTATTTAGAAACACACAGCATGCTTCAAGGATTGGTTTTAGAAACAAAATAATAATTACTGTAGGGCAGCGCTGGCACAGGTAAGATACTGCACTTTCAACCATATGCATACTAAAAGACAGTTTAAAGCCCAGAGTTAATCAAGGATTTACAAGGAACAAAACACTGAGGATTAGTCATTTATATTTTAATGTTTGTATTTTTAACCTTTTTACTTTTCATCTTTGCAGCACACAATGATTACGTTCTAGTGCCTGTTTGATGCATGAACGTAACATGTCTTTTCAATCCCACATCCCTGGCTGCATTTCCTCGCTCTCCATTCCTTCATTCCCTTATCATTTGAGAAGGATCTAGCACCTTACTTCTTAGCATCTCCTATTCTGTATTTCCTTTATAATTTGAATCTTGCACATAGGAGAAACCATGTGTTATTTAAGTTGTATGCCTGATGTGTTTCACTTATCATTATGGATTCAAGGTGCATCCATTTTCCAATAAATGACTTAAGTTTGTCCTTCTTTATGACAGAGCAGCACTTCATTGGGTATAAATACAACCTATTTATCTCTTTATTTATCTATTTTAATGATGCAATTTATTTGTTTATTTATTTATTTATTTAATTTTTTGGGCAGAACCACGGATTGAACTCAGGCCCTGGAGCTTGCCAGGCAAGTGCTTATGCTACTGAGCTATCTCCCTGGCCCCTGTTGATGCAATTTAGATATACATAATGATAAAATTCATCACAGGGAATTTGTACCTGCACATGATGTATCTTGAGTCTTCTTAATTTCCCATTTATCTTCCCTCCCTTTCACTGCTCTCCCCTCCTTATTTAAAAAGTTTTGTTTCTCCCCCAGCCAGATAGCTCAGCAGACTAAAGCACCTGCTTAGGCAAATCCAGGGACCAGGGTTCAATCCTCTGTGTGCCTGGCCAGCCTCACACCTGAGGTGTGCTGAGAGAGTTACGGAGACTGGGTGTGGGGGCGTGTACCTGTAATCCCTGAGCTTGGGAGGCTGAAAGCAGGGGGAGTGTTATGAGATCAATCTGTGTAGTGAGATCCTATAGACCCTGTACTATATACAAGAAAAAAACCTTTTCTCTATTTTATCCTTCTTTCTCATTTCCTGTCATCTGTTGTTGGATACATACAGGCTGATTCAAGAATTAGCTTTCATGAAATGTACTGCTGTAAGCCAGGGTATGGGTGTTATCATTGCAATATGAGGTCTTCAGCTATTTTGGGAAAATACTGACAGGTGGAATAGCTCATTCAGATGGAATTTTTAGTTTCACTGTTTTGAGCAGTCTTTATACTGATTCCCATGGTGGCTCTACTATTTACCTTCCCTCAAACAATGTAGAGGCATTAGTTCCTTCCAGAGCCTCTCTAGCATTTGCTATTAGATTTCTGGGAGACAGTCACCCTCCGCCAGGGTAGGATAAAATCTCAGTGTTGTTTGCATTTGCATATCTCTAACCGCCAGCAATGCTGACCATTGTTTTGTGTTTATTGGCCCCTTGCACTTCTGATGAGACGTGACTGCTCATTTCACTTGACCACTTTTCATTGGATCTCTCATCTTGGGGTTGTAAGTTTTTGAGTTACTTACAGATTCTAGGTGTTTACACCCTGTCTGAATAGCTGGCAATGGTT
>NW_004524932.1:569466-572626 GCF_000260255.1 Octodon degus
ATGCTTCAAGGATTGGTTTTAGAAACAAAATAATAATTACTGTAGGGCAGCGCTGGCACAGGTAAGATACTGCACTTTCAACCATATGCATACTAAAAGACAGTTTAAAGCCCAGAGTTAATCAAGGATTTACAAGGAACAAAACACTGAGGATTAGTCATTTATATTTTAATGTTTGTATTTTTAACCTTTTTACTTTTCATCTTTGCAGCACACAATGATTACGTTCTAGTGCCTGTTTGATGCATGAACGTAACATGTCTTTTCAATCCCACATCCCTGGCTGCATTTCCTCGCTCTCCATTCCTTCATTCCCTTATCATTTGAGAAGGATCTAGCACCTTACTTCTTAGCATCTCCTATTCTGTATTTCCTTTATAATTTGAATCTTGCACATAGGAGAAACCATGTGTTATTTAAGTTGTATGCCTGATGTGTTTCACTTATCATTATGGATTCAAGGTGCATCCATTTTCCTATAAATGACTTAAGTTTGTCCTTCTTTATGACAGAGCAGCACTTCATTGGGTATAAATACAACCTATTTATCTCTTTATTTATGTATTTTATTGATGCAATTTATTTGTTTATTTATTTAATTTTTTGGGCAGAACCACGGATTGAACTCAGGCCCTGGAGCTTGCCAGGCAAGTGCTTATGCTACTGAGCTATCTCCCTGGCCCCTGTTGATGCAATTTAGATATACATAATGATAAAATTCATCACAGGGAATTTGTACCTGCACATGATGTATCTTGAGTCTTCTTAATTTCCCATTTATCTTCCCTCCCTTTCACTGCTCTCCCCTCCTTATTTAAAAAGTTTTGTTTCTCCCCCAGCCAGATAGCTCAGCAGACTAAAGCACCTGCTTAGGCAAATCCAGGGACCAGGGTTCAATCCTCTGTGTGCCTGGCCAGCCTCACACCTGAGGTGTGCTGAGAGAGTTACGGAGACTGGGTGTGGGGGCGTGTACCTGTAATCCCTGAGCTTGGGAGGCTGAAAGCAGGGGGAGTGTTATGAGATCAATCTGTGTAGTGAGATCCTATAGACCCTGTACTATATACAAGAAAAAAACCTTTTCTCTATTTTATCCTTCTTTCTCATTTCCTGTCATCTGTTGTTGGATACATACAGGCTGATTCAAGAATTAGCTTTCATGAAATGTACTGCTGTAAGCCAGGGTATGGGTGTTATCATTGCAATATGAGGTCTTCAGCTATTTTGGGAAAATACTGACAGGTGGAATAGCTCATTCAGATGGAATTTTTAGTTTCACTGTTTTGAGCAGTCTTTATACTGATTCCCATGGTGGCTCTACTATTTACCTTCCCTCAAACAATGTAGAGGCATTAGTTCCTTCCAGAGCCTCTCTAGCATTTGCTATTAGATTTCTGGGAGACAGTCACCCTCCGCCAGGGTAGGATAAAATCTCAGTGTTGTTTGCATTTGCATATCTCTAACCGCCAGCAATGCTGACCATTGTTTTGTGTTTATTGGCCCCTTGCACTTCTGATGAGACGTGACTGCTCATTTCACTTGACCACTTTTCATTGGATCTCTCATCTTGGGGTTGTAAGTTTTTGAGTTACTTACAGATTCTAGGTGTTTACACCCTGTCTGAATAGCTGGCAATGGTTCGCTAATCCTGTGGGCTGTCTTCTCCCTCCACTGGTTGTTGTACTATACAGATGCTCTTTAATTTTATATGATCATATTTGTTGATTCTTGATATCATTTGATGCATAGCCAACTCTCTTCAGAAAATTCTTGCCCGCAGCTATGGCTTTAAGAGTTTGAGAGCTGTTTTATATTTTAGCAGAGTGTTTAATTTTATCATTGAATCTTGATCCATGTCTATTTTCATTTAGTGCCTGATGAGGAATATGGGTCTAGATTCAATCTACTGCAGATAACCAGATCCCTTAGAACCACTTATTAAAGAAACTATCTTTCCTCCAGTGTACATTTTTACCTTCTTTGTCAAAGAACAAATAGATGAATGTATTTACTGTTGTTTTTTCATCCTCTTTTTCTTTCACACTGACCCACATGTCTATTTTTGTGCCAGTACCAATTTGTTTTTATTACTGTAGCTGGCTCAGTACTTTCCATCAATTAAGTTCATTGTATAAAAGCCAACCAAATTAATATGAGCACCAATTATGGAAAATGAAAAACTGAACTTATAAAAATGGGCTTAAAGAACATTCCCATTCTGTTTACTAAATTTTTCCATTTGTTAACTTATAAAAGACAACATTGAAAGTACATTACTAATTTAAAATGGAAAATATGATTTGATAGTTAATTTATTGCTGACTACCAGGACTTACATGACTTAGTTATTATCAGGGCATCTGACTTCACCTTAATCTCACAGTTTTGGTCAGCAGTATGATACCGCCTTGCCTCTTCGGATGTAAATGTTTACCTTTGAAGGGAATAAATCAAGCTATATTTAATAACTATATTCTTCTTCAGGGTCTTCCAAAAATGTGATACTCGTATATAAACTTTTGCTTGAAGGTTGTACTAGTTAGGATAACATGAACAAATATAATAAATAGATGAAAATTGTAATTGCTGAATGAAAAATTATATATATATATGTTTTATATATATATATATATAATTTATATTTACATATCTTGTTTTGAAACTCAGTATCCTTTTTAATGTTTTTCCTTATTTTTTATTCTCTTTAAATTGAAAAAAAAAGTAGAAAGGTTTTGATGTACATAATTTTTTCCTATAGTGGAAATTTCAAATGAGAATTTGAAAAATTGAAATATTTATTTAGCTTACTTATATTACATAGGGAAAGATTATTTAAAAAATATCTACCTAGGATTTACAATCTCTCTAGGTTCGCTCCGGATAATCATTCAAAGCGTATTATCAATTTAATAAAATTTCTTTTGTTTAAATTTTGTGAATATTGCAATTGTCTACATAACTGGATTAAAATTCTGGGGAGATAAGTAAAGCACATTTCCGGGTGTGTCTTGGGGTGGCTGCAGAGGTCACTGGTGCACAGGCCAGAACTCTGAGGCCCACCCCATTGTGGATAGCACTATCTTATAGGCTATAGTCCAGATTGAATAAAAGAGAAAACAGGATTGTGGAGCACCTTCCTGAAGACTCTGTTCTTCTGAGCTGG
>NW_004524932.1:573006-606155 GCF_000260255.1 Octodon degus
GATAAGCAATATCACCATTTTAATCGTATGCCAATATAACCTCCATAAACTTAATATCTCTATTGGAATAATATTTTATTTTTAAGAATAATTTTGATATGTAGCACATCAACTTTTTGGTACAACTATTTATTGTTTTCATCATCTTTTAAACCTAAATCAACACTTGGAATTTTCTTTTATGTTACTGATAGAAAAACTATTTCAAAGCTCTTTGTTAAAATTGAAAAATGGTAACATCTTTAAAAAGGTGAATTTGCTTTTTATTTTTCCTTACTTAATATAATTTTTAAAAAGATTTCTATAATGACTATGTTGTGTTTACATATATAACATAATTTAAGAAGTTATTTTATCAAGGGCTTCATGTAGCTACTTGCTCAGTATTCTTTCAGTTTTAAGTACCAATGAAGCAATCCAGAAAGCTACAAAAATGTAATTGGTTTTCATAAACCCTAGCTTGAAAGATACATTTTATGTGACATCTTTCACAGATACTATCTTCCTCTGTTTATCATTCTTTGATTTTTTTTTCAACTCATAAGTAGCATGCTTGCACATTTGTATTCAATCCATAGCTAAATTCCAGTAAAGGTCAGCTTTCCCATAAAAAGGAGTATAAATAGTGCATAAAATGATGATCCAAGCCAGCACATCAAGAAAATAAAATCATAAAAGTAAAGGTCATTTTAACAATTTTTATCTTGGTGCACACTGAAAAATATATGGTGTGAAAATTTGTCAAAGTTTTCAAAAGAGAATTTGGATGTTCAAGTTTTTTTTTCTCCTTTTCTGTAATATTTTCTGCAATAACATTAGAAATTAAAAGGAATTTTTCACTAATCATAAAATGATGTTGATTTGGATATTATAATTACTATCCTCAATATTTAATCAATTATCAGAATAATAATTTGGTTAAAATAATCACATTTTAAAGCTGTATTTACATTTGGTGGCATTGACAATACAGAAATTATGTATGCATTTCCAAAAAAAATACTTGTAATTATTATTTAAATGAAAATTTTCACCAAGGTTGATATATTAACTTTTATTTAGTGAATTTGTTCATCAAAGGAGCTAATATTTCACTAGGAAAGTACTGTAATAGCTACATCAGCTATGTGTGCATCTGTATATAGATTTTGTATCTGGCTTGATAATTTGGTTTTGTGTAGTCAGTGTGCAGTCGAACATTTGAAAGCCTTCCGAAGGACTACGTCGCAGGGTTTTAGGCCATCCCATACATTGCTCTGGAAGTACATGTTGATACTGTTACTTTTGATAACGGCCAGTATCTGCCTAGCTGAATTGAGGAGCTTGTATTTTTGCTACATCTGATTAAAATGAGTAAACATTTATTGAAATATTTATTATTGCTTGAATATCTATTGAAGCAGTTTTTCTGTCTGAAAATCTATGCCTATAAAGATAATATTTTTCTACTCCCAAAATGGAATTCTATGTCCAAAAAAATAAATGATAATTAAGTGCAACAATAAGGAAAATAATATGAAAGTGTACACACATGGTCTCTGTCATAAAAGTAGGAAATATTCAAAATGTATTTAACATATTGGAAGTCATACTAGAAAAAGAAATTATAAAATATTTTAGTTATAAAATAACTTAAATAATAATTATGAAACAATAAACAGCAAAGTATTTAGGGGGATATATTTTAATTAATCTGTTGTTCAACATGGTCATTATCATTAGTGATCATATTAGTATTACTCGGACACTCTGGGAAATCTATATAAAATGTTCCCATCATAAAATTGTTAACGAAAAGGCAGGAGCACTGTGACAGCCGGTGCAGCAGAAGGGAGCTGCTTACGCCATGGCATTCAGGAAGAAGAAAGAGCACAGAAGAGGCAGGGACAGGCATCCATCTGAACAGGTCACAGCCCCAGTAACTGCAGCCTTTGAAATGGCTCCATCCGGAAACACGTGAGACCTTGGAAGAGCATGTCAGACCTAAACAATAAAAGTAATATGTTGTTGGAAGCGGCTGAAGTTGGAAAGCAGTGACGCGTACAGCATGCACCCAGCTCCGAGAACAGGGAAGTTCCTCCAGGCCTAGAAGCAAGCTGCTGCGTCTTTTAAAATGATTGCTGGATAGAGGGTGAAACTGACATCAGCCCCTGGAAGGTATGAATAAAGGCTCAACCATCTGTGGGCAGTTTCTGTACTCTACGTAGGAGCGAAAGAAGCTCCACCTGACCCCGCTATTGCGTCTTGTCTACCTCTCTGCTCATTCTTACTGCCGCTCCTCCCTGGGGTACACTGAGAGTCCAACAGGTCCTTACAATGTGTATGTATTTCAAAGCATCATGCTGTATGTGATACATTATACGAGATTTCTATCAACTTTTTAAAAGTAAGTGAATGTAGAAAAAAAAGTAGTCTTTTTTTTAACTTTATAAAGAAATTTATTTGGCTTACAATTTCAATACATGGAGAAGGGGCTACACACAGGACAACATCCGTTGTTAGAAACTGACCATGCCAGAGCTAACTCACTCCAAGAGAGCAGCATTAGCTCCTTTCCAAAGCAGCGCCTGTCATGTATTTCCCTTCTCGTAGGCCCCGCCTCTTAGCATCCCAAAGAATTTAGAAAATACAGATAAAAGAAATAAATAGCTGTCTGTGGTCCTAACACTGATAGGCAAGGCTAGAGTTGTGGTTTGAGGGCAATGCCTAAAGGTCCACATGCTAAGAAGTGTAGTCTCGTGAGAAGTCAATCTTGTACATAGGTATGACATATAACCAGTCCTAAGAGAGTAATAATGTGTTTCCCTTGATCAGAGTATAAGGAACTAAGTGGATTTGTGGTAGTATACCAACATGTCTAGAAGAACTGTGGAGGATCAGGGAGTACTATAATGTATTTAAAATAAAACAATGTAAAGATTGTTAAAGAAGAAATTTATCATTTTAAGGAAACTGTTAATGAAACCCAGTCCTCTACACGTGAAGTCTAAAGAACAGACATCAAAAGCAAATTAAAACTTTTTTATTTGATTAATAATAATCATTTCTCAACAGCTTCACTTGAATAACAAGTTCTTGGAGATTTGAACAAAAGTAGACAGTTTATACCATCCTAGATTTTGTAACTTGTTTGCAGTGACCAGTAAACCTCAGAGCAAACTCACTCCCTAAATTTAAGCATAGAAGTTGAATATTACTCTTCGTTGTGATTCTGGAAGGAGGACCCACAGGGAGGCAATCACAGGACAAGCCCAGGAATAATGACAAAGGAGGTGACATCAGTTAGGCATGTTTATTTGTCCTTTCCTTACACGCCGTCCTAAGAACAGCCACCCCTCATAGAATACTACTTTTAATACACTGTCTACTGTTATAACCATTACTGCTGAATATACTTAAGTACACTTGAATTGTCACATACTTGTAACAGTCTGTAATATTTACAGGCCTCATTTTCACCAATCTACAGCCACATTGGTTATTATGTATTTCTGAGGCAGCTTCTCAACCCCAGATATAAACTTTGCTTCAAATCATTTATTTAGGAAACTAATTTTGCTAACAGCATCTCTTAAAGGCTGAAGTAATGTTTCTTCCTCCACACTTTTCTGGTTTACTGTACTTCATTTCTTTCCACTGGTTTGAACAGAAAAATTATCTATGCTCACGTAAATGCTTCTATCATTTAGAACCATAAAGGACCAGGTGTCCTCTTCCAATGAGTACTGAAGGACAATATAAACAAAACAGATATGGAAAGTAAGCAAGGACAAAAGAGATAATTCAAATTAATTATTAAATCATATAGTCAGCTTTTTATCACTAAGTAAGAGTCAAAATGTAAAATGCAGTGCTTTGTAATATGTACTAATGAGATAACATGTTTTCAGATTAAAAACAGTAACAATGAAAAGGTTACAAATTTTAGTAGATCTAAAGTCATATATATATATATATATATATATATATATATATATATATATACATTTATGTTATGTATTTAATACAGGGTCTACAAGGTCTCACTACACAGATCAGACTGTGGCGATCCTCCTATTTTCAGCCTCGCAAGCGTTGGGATTACAGTTATGCACCACCCCACCCAGTCTCAATCACTGTCTCAGTGTGCCCCAGGGTCAGGTCCAGCAGGACACACCAGAGGTCGAACCCCAGGCCCTGTGCTTGCTGACTTATCTGGCTGGCCCAGAAAGTCCTATATGTTCAATGAACTATATACTTTTGAAAGGCATTAAAATAAGATCATCAGTAAAATTGTATGTCACAACATCTTGTATGATCAATATTTAAGAAATACTGCTGATGGTAAGAAAAGCATGCTTGTACTTATAAACTAACTTTACCATTATTACGCCTAATAATGCCTACTTTTGAGATTATGGCTCTTGCATAAGCACAAATACTTACTAGAAATCAATAAAGTTTTTCCCTTTTGATTTTTTAAGTCATCAAATGATAAGAAGTTAGAAACTCTCAACTCACAAAATAATAAAATATGATTTTTATTATCTACTCAGTATGATGATATAGTGGAAAAATCAATATTATATCAATATAATGAAAAAATACATCAAAAGCTGTGATTGCATTATATATTAAGAAAGATCTTTCTGAAAAGCAATTGAGTGGTTTATTTTACATAATTAGAGCAATTCTTTATTATCCAAATACTACTTTTCTATTTGGAAAGTTAATATTTTGCAAGGATACACATAAACAACAGTACTCATCCATTGTTAATAAATGAATACAAGCAGAATACTTTTAAACTGCTACATTGTGTGACTTTCTATAATGACATCCTAATCACTGCTGTTGATTTTTAAAAGTTCAATGAAAAAGGTTATAGTTACACAAAAATGGAGTAAGTGAATTTGCAATAAATGCCAATATCCACTTATTAACTAACTGGATACATTCTAAATGATCTGTGTGGCTGGGGACTTGCAGATCTTAATTGGCCCTCTAAACACTTGTGTGTTGAAGATTTATTTCCTACATATGGTCCAATTGGTAGCAGTGGAAACACTAGATGGTGGGATCTACTTAGGTTAAGTAGGGCACTGGGAGAGTGCTGTTGGACAATCTCTGTTTGTCTGTCTCTGTCTCTGTTTCTCTCTGACTCTGTCTCTGCTTGTCTATCTCTGTCTATCTCTGTCTGTCTTGTCTCTGTCTGTCTCTGTGTCTCTCCGTGTGTCTGTGTGTCTGTCTGTCTGCCTGTCTGTCTCTCTCTCTCTCTCTCTCTCCCTCCCTCTCCCTCTCCCACTCCCTTCTTTCCTCCCTTTCCTTCTGACCATCATATTCTGTTCAACATCGTAGCATTGTACCAGCACCCACTGTTCCTTCCTGTTAGAATGGTGCAGGTAATCTTTCACAAGGAACCAAAGTTAACACAATGGTTGCCAAGGAATATTAATTAAATTCATCTATACAGGAAGAACTCAACTTGTAACAAAACGGAAAATGAATCAGCTATCATCTGGTCATAAAAATTATGAAGAACTAAACTATGAGCAAAATTCTTCTCAGTAACCTCACAGTGACAAATGTCCTATTTACAAAAAGTGATAGTGGTTTTAAGCATTCTTTGGCATAAAACAATGGCAAATGATAGTAGTTAATAAAATTTTGGCACCATAGAAGTAATGAAAACATGGATATGTGGTCATATTTTAGGTTCACTTTACTGTATTTTTGGGTGAAATATTTCCTATAAATTTTACTGAAATTTTACATCTAAACCTTAACTAAGATTTTAAGTCTTTCTCTATTCTGTAAATCAAGAAATTATATTTTTCTATTATTGTAAAATAATACATCTTAGTGTGCTCAGTCTTTCTGAATTGCATTCTTGATTTGAACATCATTTGAAATGACAGCAAATTCTACAAATCTGCCTGAAAGTTTTGGGTAGATTAATTCATGATATCATCATCATATTCTTCATGAAAATGCTTTCATAATGTGATACAGCTGGATGAAAATTGAGCTCAAAAAGAAGTTGATAGCATATTATTTTGATTTCCCTAAACAGATGTTTCCTCTGTGGTAAATCATATTTTAATAATACAAAGAAAAATAAAATGTGTACTATTCTGTGTAAGTTCCTTGTGTACCAGACGGCTCTGCCAAAATCATCATTATCATCAGTTAAGTTTTACCTTGAAATTCATTTATTTTATAAATGTTCCCTTAGCTAATAATCACCATTATCAGCTTATGGAATTATTTATACATTCAAATCAGTCATTAATTCAGCAGCTAATCATATTTAACATTAGTTCATTTATAGGTAGCCTCATAAATCACAAAAAAGACATTGAAGTAATTAATGGAAATGAAATGAAAGAGACTGAAAGCTAGTCTGATTCAGAGTAACATATAATTACTGCACATTCTTTTTTGTGTACATATTACGTCAGGGGTGGTCTAAATGTACGGTGAATTCTTGAATAAAAATGTATTAGAGTAAGACTCATTGCCATTAATCCCCTTCAAAATGCACCTCTAGGTTCAAATACCCTTATCCTGCCCTTGCCACCCTCTGAAGAGGTGGAAGTCCTCTTTGTAAGTGACTCTGAGGAGTGCTCAAAGCCTGGTGAAGGTTGCTGCCAAACGCCTTCAAAGGGAAAGCCGTGCACCGAAATACATTGCAGTGTGTTCGGATCTGCGTAACTCACTAGATCTGCCTTCGCTCCTGTGGCTCTTTGCCAAAAGCAAATGATTTTCGGCATTTTACAACCACGAGACATAAATGTTTTAAATTGACTTTGGATATTAAGGCAGCCGCAAAAGTATAGTGGAGGACACACTTGAAGGACTTCTACAACTGCGTCAGAAATTGGCAACTACAATGAGATCAGTGTGTTAAAAGTGGGAAAGCATTCTCAAGTGCATTAATAGCAGTGTGTAATTTAGTCTAAATTTTTTAAAACACTTGAACATTAACTGATTTTAATGTTCTCCTATCTAGTGTTGTAAAATAAAATATAGCTAGAAAAAGGTACTTCTTTAGTTCTTTATTGTTTTTTTTATTTATGTATTTGAAACAGGTCTCACGATGCAACTCAGATTCAAAGTGATCCTTCCATTTTCAGCCTCCCAAGTGAAGGGATTACAGGCCTGCACCACCACGCCTGGTCTCAGGGGCTCGCTCAGCACCCCTGGTTTGCAGGGTGGTATGGCATGTGGAGCCAGAAAGAGAACCCTGGTCTCTGCACTAGCCTAAGCAGGTGCTTAGTCTGCTCAGCTATTGCTCAGGCCCCCTGAAAATATGATTCTAATACCAACGAATAGATACAGTTTCCCTCGAACATAGAAAGAAATTTTAGACACAGAAACGTAAATGTAGTCTACTATTTACTACGAAATATATCACTCAATACACACAGTCTAATTCTAGGCAGACCTGCCAATTTTAATTTTTCTTAGTCATTGGTTATATATTTTCAATTGTTTGCATTAAATCTGGTATTTCTCAGAATACAAAAATACAAGTAACATGAAGACAAAAATAATGGATATTTTGTATATTTTTTCTTATTGTTTACATGTATTCTTTATTTCTTATAATGTATTTCTGGGTGATCTCATATATCCAATACATCTATGTAATCTTTGTAGTGTATTTTTAAAGTAGGATATAGCTCATTTTTTATGTTTATAAACCAAAGTCATTCAAATTTCTAACAGTGCTGAAGCTCAATCATTTGACACAAAATATCATTAATAATATGTTTCTACTGGACTATATTGGCATATTTTGCTGAATTCATGCACCTATAATATTTCAGTGACAATGGGATACTCTTCTCTGACAAAACTAAACAAACTGATACAAATGAACAACCATTTTGTATCTGTATATTCAAAATAGTTACGATAGATATACAGCTACATTCTCTATCTTTCACAATGGTATGGTAAAATAGTCACAGTACAACTAAAATTGGACCTACTGAAAAATAACCCAAACTTTTCCAGTTCATTATGACTTATACTTTGTTTCCAATTCTCTCACTTTGTTTTTGTTTTTCTATAGACCATTTTTGCTTTGACCAGCCAACATTTTTGTAATATTGTGTTAATAGGCAAGAATATACTTACACTCATTGTCAAACTTGGTACTAGAGTTCATTTTCCCCCAAATATTGACAGTTTCTGCTAAAAATTCAGAAAAGCCAAATTAAAATTATTCTACAAGTGTGGTAATCATCAGCTTCAGGTGTTGCTTCTTTCCCTGTATTAAATTTTTGATTATTTTTTATTCTACTTCTAGTTTCTCTTTTCTTTGCTCTGATAAGGTATGACCTCATTAAAAGTAGAAACCTATAAACAAAAAGTTGCATAATCTCCTGTTTCCAGTCACAGAAACCCTAGGATATGTATCCCCATTCATTTTACTCAATTCATCTGTATCACAAGGAAAGGGCTGACCCTTGTTAGCATTTTGAATGTCAAGTCTTATTCTTTAAGGAAGTAATATTGTTGCTGTGGAGTAATTTTGGCCAGCAATTTTATTAGTCCTCTTATTTTAATAAATTATATTCATATATGTATTTCTGTGTCTCATTATTTTGACTAAAACAGGTGCAAACTAGAAAAAAATAGGTTCAGAAGTGTTATGACTTATGTCTAGTTGTCCTCCCAAAGGCTCATGCCAACACTGGGACAGCATTCAAGAGTTTGTGATTAATTCATAATCAAATGCTGGGATTATGGGTTTGAGTCCATCCCACCCCAACCCCAGAGGATAATCTGCATACAATGTAAGGGAGAGAAGCTTGGTAGCTACTGCAGCTGCTGCTCATTCCTTTGTTCTTTGCTGTTTTCTGCTGCCATGAGCCACTCTGCCTTGGATCCAGCCAAGTACGGACTGAAACCTCCACAAACTGTGAGCTAAATAAACTTTTCCTTCCTTAATTCTAGATGTAATGTATTTTGTCCCAGCAATGAGAGAAAAGAAGCTGAGACAATAAGTAATGTTATTTTACATTGTAGGCTATCATATTTTTCCAGCTCTACCATCAAGATTTTAAGAATTTTATACTATACAATTGAGTAGGTTTTTTAACCTCTATGCTTTTTGTAAGATCTATTAATATATATACTATTGAAAACTATATTTTAATTTTATTAGTTTTCTTTATATTTTACCTTTTGATTTGTGGAAAAACTTTGAAAATTTGTGTTTTTATATAAATATATCATGTTATTCAGTTATTTTTCATAAATATTGATAAAACTATACAGAAGCAAAGAATTTATGTATAATAATTTTGAAATATATTATTATTTATAATGTTGGACAGATATTTATATTATATTTATTTTTGCAAATATTTTATTCCAAATGAAAACCATAGAATATTTCAAAATATATTTTATACTTAAAAGAAGTCACTTTTACGGTAACTGTGTACACATATAAATTATGTGAATTTGCTTTATAATTAACACTCAGATGTTTACTTCCAAGCCTATTGTTACTTCTCTTCTTTTTTCAGTTTATTTTACAAGATGATATCAGGGAAGAAGTGTAAAAGTCAATTATGTTAAAGAATAAGGAATTCATTAAAGATTGATATATTATTTTGTTCATTCTTAGGACGATTTTTCACCTCTATTTTCTAAAACATAATAATGATTTTGTAGAAAGGAACCTATCAGATGTCAAGTTGCAGCTTCAAATAGACTATTTCAACCTTAGAATAACATTTGGAAAGTACATAAATTACACAGCTGGTGGATAACTTGTTCATCAGTTATCAGAGCATCTTGTCATTGATCCACTTTCTCATTATGTTAAGGGAAAAATAGGAATGAAACCCATATTTAGAAGATTTTGTCTTGATATTTTCCATCTAATTTTAAAAGAAATTACTTTCTTGCTATTTGGGAAACACAATATGATACAAGGGGCTTGTGTACCAATTTTACATACTATGTTTTCTGAGCAAAACTTGTTTCTAAGTAAAATACTGTAATAACCCAACAGCTGTATCTTCCACGTTAGCATCATGGCCATGAGTAAGTGCTACAAAGTTTAATTTTATAGTTTTAGTTTTGGTTTACATTTCTCTCTTTAACTTGTTTTATACTCAATTATGTTCATACTTTTCTTCTTCTTTCCTAATTTTGGAGTCTCCTTTCTCTTTAATTATTCCATTAATTTTATGCATCATATGTATCACTATGTATGTGGATTCCAAATTTCTTTCTTTAATTTAGTTTTCTTTTCTTTTTCCTGAATACTTTAGTTAGATATCTAACTGCTTATTTCACATCTCGATGTAGGTATCCCAGACACGATTTATCTAAAGTCAAACTTTATTTATTTATTTTTATTTTTTGGCAGAAGCGGTGACTGAACTCAGGCCCTTGCGCTTGCCAGGGAAGCGCTTATTCTACTGAGCCATCTCCCCAGCCCCCCAAACTTTTATTTTTAAACTGTACATCAATTTCTTTATCTGGCAATAATATATCTACCATTCCAGTTATGTAGACCAGGTCTTGAGGCTGCTCACAACTCTTTCTATCTCATAATCTATATACAGTGCGTAAAAAACTATCACTTGCTCTATCATTATGACACATCCAGAAGCAAACTTCTCACCATCAACAATGTCACCACTAAAGATGAAGCTATCATCAGCTCTGACTAATTTCAATCAATTCTTAACTGGTTTAATAGGATCCTGCCATTGTTTTGCATTCTGCTTGGGGAAAGAGAAACACTTCTATTCAAATTTAAGTCATTTAGAGTTTTAGGTGAACTGGCTCCAGCATCTCTTCCTTATTGAAGTGTTTTGAGCTTTTCTTTTATGATTCATCTTGGGCAGGCATGCTGTGTCCCTTTCTCCTTACAGTGTGAGCAGAGGGTCATCATGCTGTCTTCATCTTTGTCTCAAGTGGTCTTTCCACAGATGGGATGGTGGTCAACCTTTCCCTTTTTTCAAGTGAAGAAATACATTACAGTGAAATTTTAGATTACCCCCTCCTTAGCCTATAAGAGCTTATTGCTCTGCCTCAACAATCTTCTCTTTCTCAGTTCATCATTGAAAGACCTACTATTTTGTTTGTAGAATATTTTGCCATTTAAAATCTGCATAAATAACATATTTGGAAACTTTGTTTCCTTCTTTCAACTAAAACATTTATATGATCAAGAAAAGGACTTTGGTGATCATTTATTTTATATAAATACATAGAGATGGAGAGAGAGAGAGAGAGAGAGAGAGAGAGAGAGAGAGAGAGAGAGAGAGAACAGGATTTAATAAAAATAAACTGATGTTCAACTCATATATGTGGAAGCCGTACTCATATTTAGAGGATAGAGGGCCTCCTAAGTGGAATTGAACCATCAGACCTGTGAATTTGAGGACCTGTGCTGAGTGAGAGGATCAGAGGGATTCCTCAACAGGCTGTGTCACGGAAATAACCGGTAGGGCAATAAAGCTTACTGTTCAAATAAATTGTCTTTCTAAGGTGTAGTTCTTTTGATGAGAAAAAGATGAGAGAAAATAAACATTCCACCCTAATTTCATAACTTACCTCAGTGTGTGTGTGTGTGTGTGTGTGTGTGTGTGTGTGTGTGCGTGCGTGTGTGTGTGTGTGTAGAAACTATAATAAGCTATTCAAATCTTGAGTTTTAGATTTTAAGTGAGATACTGAGTATGGAGGTTAATTGATCAACTGTCAGCTTGGGAATCTCTGCTGAATTGAGTCAGCACAGCTCTGGGTAGGGAACACCCACTTCAGGAGCAGTTGCTGAAAAGGTATAAGGGAACAAAGCAAGGGAAGCCTTCCAGCAGATTTTCCTTGAAAGAGCTTCATTTCTGCTTGTTTTCTTCAGAGATGTTTGAGTTGTTCTCCTCTGAGGAGCTCCATTCCTGGCCTTCTGCTTTGGGCACTGGCTTTCTGGGCAGATTCTTCAGCTTCCCACACTGGCTTTTTGGCTTGCAGGCACAGGATGCAGATGCTAGCCTCTAGTGCCAGCTTTGGGGCTTGCCAGTGCAGACGCTTGGGTCCTGCAAGCCAGATTCCTCAGCCTCCCGGTGCAGACTTGCATAGGTCAGTGCCCCGCGATCCAGGGCTTCAGCTAGGTTCCGCGACTCTGCAGCAAGCAGAACACTCACTTGTACCTCTTCTATGCTAGACTCTGTGGACAGGTATCAAAAGTCTCATCCTAGTTTCTGACAAAGTATACTGTAAATATATTACAACTCTTATAAAATACTTTGAGGATGAGTGACAGAATAAAAATACGGAAATAATCACTTCAAATGCAGGACTCTGTGTCTCTCATGCAGTCCTGGATCCATAAATCAAATAGCACCAGAGTTTTCAGAACAGTTCAATGTTCCTTCTACAGAAGGTTTCAGCCACACCCTAGCTGTCTCCTGCTAGTACACAGGCCTTCATTCTCAAGTTTCCAACTTCTGGTTCATAAATAGGCATCACCTCAATCTCAGAGCTGTTGTCACCCTGACAACGTAATGTTTGTGTTAGTGTTCGAAAACATCTGCTGCACTTTAATTGTGCTTTATTTCTGTAAAATACTGTAATATGGCACCAAAGAAGGTTAATGATACCAGTGATAAACACAAGAGGAAAAATGAGAACCATACAGAGAGATAAAGAAAGAAATCATTGTGAAATTTGTTAAACTCTGGAGAAATGAATTTTTAAGTGTAATTTTGAGCTTCAGAGCCAGTTATTTGGTTTCTCAAGTATTTCTGTTTGAAAAAATATGTTCAATTTTTGAATTTTTCAGTTTTGAACATGGATTTTGAACAAATGGAGATGAACAAGTATCATTACATACACATAATTACACACACACATATATATATATATATATATATATATATATATATATATGTACTATATTCACATATGTGTATATAAAGACAGAGGGAGAGCCAAAATGTATCCTTCAAGGAAAGAAAAACTTGTATAAATATTTTCATACTAGTTCTTGAGACTCATGAGATTAACACAATATGTTTGAGGACCCCAATTTGTGAGATATATATATATTGCACTAAATCAAATAGTATCAAATAATAACATTTTTTCTGAAGTCTGAAATAACGTAAGAAAAGAATTTTGCTTCCTAACATGTAATTGCACATCAGTGCTGTGTATTATTTTTAGACATAACATACTCATGTTAAAATTCCTTGAAAATTATTTAAGATAAATATAACTTTAATAGTGTGAAAATTTATTTAGATTTAATGAAAGATTTCTAAACAGCACAGATTGAGACTGTTTGGATAAAACATGTTTAGAAATGTACATTCTTTAATAAAGTCACTTTTCATGGACAATTTCCATCTATTTTTCTGTCTTGGTTTATGTGTCATGTTAGTTTACCAGAGTTTCTATAAGAAATATCACATCAAGCACCTTCAAAAATCAAAACCCTTTTCTTTCAGCTCACCAGCTTGAAACTGCAGGATCAAGGTGCCAGCAGAGCTGCTCTGTGGTGAGGCCACAAGAGAATTCACATGGCTATTCCACTGCATCTTGTCTTTTTCCTGCGCATATACAAATACCAGAGAATTAAGATATCATTTCTATAAATTCATTTAATATTAGGTACCCACTTAAAAAGTATTAATATAGGGCAGCAGAGATAGCTCAGCGCTCTAAGCACCTGCCTAGGCAAGTCAGGCACTTGGTGTCCATCCCTGGGACCACACGGCATGCTGGCCCAGCCCCAGGTGCTCTGAGCCAGCCACCAAGACTGAGTGTGTGGCACACACCCTGTAATCCAGCCCTGGAGAAGCTGAGACAGGAGGGTCACTATGAGGCTGCAGTGCGTAGTGAGACCGTGTACCAAGTACATAAAGAATTGGTAATATATCAATGTTAATATTCTGTGGACACTTCCATTTATTACAAGTATATTTCTCTAAACTCTCACGTTACTTCTCTCCAAAGTTGTGCTGACCTTACTATCCATCTTACTTACTTTCTCTTTGCTGGGACAATATAGTTGATACCCACAAATTAAAAGAGGAAAGATTCAAGGGCCAGGCAAGTAGCTCAGCAAATCAAAGCACCTGCAAGCAGGTGCAGGGGCCAGGGGTTCAAACTGGAGCTTGCCTTGCTGGCTGCACCCCCAGGGCACACTGAGACAGCAATTGATACTGGGCATGGTGGCTCATGCCCATAATCCCAGCTCTTGGGAGGCTGTAATCAGGCAGATCACTACGAGTCCATTCAAATAGTAAGACCCCGAACACCCCGTAGGCCCTTCCCTAAAATATACACACACAGAAAAAAAAAAGGAAAGGTTTATTTTAGCTCCCAAACTGTAGAGGTTTCATTCCATAATTGGCTAGTGCCAAGGTATATCAGCATGGGAAAGGGGCATGGAAGAGGAAAACCATAATGAAAGAATTGTATTGATTTCTCAGAGATTTTATACACAGTGTGAATGTTGGTGTGGTATTTATATAGATATATCAAGTCAAATAGCTATTAGCAAATCAGAGTAGAAGGACAAAACAGCAAAATGAGATGAGAAATCATACTATCTACATTCAGTAAATCTATGAAAAGATACAGAGGTAAGAATAAAGAAATTTCCAAAGCCAAACCCCTCTTCCAACTCTTACATACCACAGATGATGGATGGGGACCTGTTCTTGGAAAAAAATAGAGACTTATAGAGACCTAAAGTTTAAAACACAATTTGTGGCTCACTGTGCTGGAACCCAGCTCTATTCACTTTTCTATCAGGGGACAAAATAATCTATAGCAGCAACTGAAAGTTGTGGAGGTTCTTTCTGCTTCCCATTTGCAGAAGGTCTAGCTCATGCACCATAGGCTCATTTCAAGGCAAGAACAGCTGGTGTGAAGAACATGGAAGAACGAGTCTCTTTTTCCCATGGCATGCAGAAAGCAAAAGAATAGCATAGCCAAGGATAAGAATGCACCCTTGTGGTTGAAGCTTGTGAGAGACACATGCAACCAGGCTCCCTTTCTAATATCTGAGATTTTTAGGGCTCATGTGAGGTCCAAACTGCAGTATCAGTGTTGAGCAAAACAACATGACTCATATTAAGTGGACAGTAAATGCGGACTAAACCTGTTGAACTGTTTTTGGTCAAGCATCAAACACTGGATCCAGCACTTTCAACTAACATAACACAACAGGAAGGGCATGTTCACTTTCTTGGAGCAGAGCAGTAAAACTAGTAGAAGCCTTTGTCCCAGAACCCAGTTCTGGGCTTCCTTCCACGAGACCAAGAGCTCAAAAGAGACTAAGATCTCCATACTCAATCACGGTTTCAAAATCATGCTTATACATCAAATCTGGTAACAGAGACCAAAGTGTGTTTTGGCCCCATCAGTTCCATCCTTGGAGTGGGCCTACAGAACACCTACCCAACTTATGAAGTTGTTCAGGCACCTGTCACTGAGACACCCATATGTGAGCCTGCATAGAAAGAGTTTACTTGACCAAAGGATTGTATAAATAAGCAAAGCAAATCAAATGCTGCAACTGAAACCCTCAAGGAGCACAGCTAATGCCAAGGTAATTCTTACAGTGGATCTATAGAATGATCACCTCATCTCACAGAGCTTCAATCCACTGTAGCAGGCATGTGTTTCTACCTGTACCACACCAAGAACACAGTGGGCCTCAGTGTACCTTTGAAACCATTTTGGCTACAGCTGTTATGAGACCCAAGCATGACACAACTTAGCATACACCCAAGTCACTCAGGCTCTACCTTCACTGACATCTCCAACTGCAAGCAGCATAGTATAGTGTATGACCCCAGGCAATGGAGCAAGACAAGACATTAAGCATAGGACAGGCCCTGGAAGTTGATGATATTCTGGTGAAACTAAACCCAAGGCAGATTTCACTGGCCTCTATCCCCAAGCCTGCCTGTAGAGGAACTCCTAGTATTGCTTCAGTGGAGGAGGAGGCCATGTGATCATAGTTTGTTCAATTTTTAATTCCAGCTTCCATTAAATACTGCTGGTTTAAAAAGTCTTGTACCATTGGGTCAAATCAACAATAGGTCTCCCCAAAGAGCAGACTTTGGTCTTAGCCCAGTTCTGTGCACATCATAATATCTATGGTCCCAGACTGTGCAACTTGATGGTGTTTATAATCACAGTTTGAGTAAGCACTCTGGGGCTTATTCTCCCATGGTGACTTCCCAAAGTCTCATAGTCCAATAACCATGGACTACTGAGAATGTACTTAAATCAAGCTTCTGTGGATGAAAAATAAAGGCAAGTTTCACAAGGCTTCAAAGGAAAGAGAACAAGCAGTGCATAGAGAACCTTAGTTCACATGAGAGCTGACTACTAATGAGAAACTTTATTGACTAAGAATACAGAGGATGCAATTTTTTCCACTATTGAAAGAAAAAAGAAATCTGTCTGCTAAGAATAATGTATACAGCAAAACTATAGTTTAGTAATGAAGGAAGGATCAAGACTTTCTGAGAAATACAAAAGTTGAAAGAATAGAACTCTACCAAACTTGTTCTACAAGAACTTCTAAAAGAAGTTCTTAAACCTGAAGGCTTTAAGAAGTTGAAAGGAAATATAAGAAGTCAATACTTACACAGAGACAGAAGAACACTCAAATATTTTATTATACTTAAACAGTTTACATTCATACTCAGTATGATGACCACGTAATTGAAATAGTATCTCCCTTAATGTGTGAACATATATCAAAAGGCACACGAAAATTTCAAACTTCCAAATTTGAGGAGAAATAGTGTGCAAATGGAGAGTTTTCTTATAAGTGTTTTTATGTTGCTTCTGTTCTTACGATCATATTTCTTCACTTCACAAATAGCCCTTCAAAACCAAGATGATATTTTGTGAGCCTTATGGTAGCTATAAGAGATACACCAATAACTCTTAAGAAAACCAAAAGTAATAAAGAAGTATGAAAACACACTATTAATTTATTTAACTACTGTGGAAGACTATGACAGAGGGAGACAGAAAGGAACTGCAATAAAGTTTAAAAATAAATTACATAAAGGGAAGGCCTTACCTATAAATGTTTGCAATGAGTGTAAATGAATTCAAATCTCTAACACTACTCATAATGCTGAGTAGACAAAAGACAAAAAGAAGCCCAGCTATATGTTGTTTATAAGAAATTCAAATCATGAATATGGACACACATAAGATATTCCATGTAAATGCAAGGTAGAATTCAGAAGTAGCATTATTAATATCAGGTATGATAAACCTTTTTACAACAATCAATAAACATAGAAAAAAAGTTTATCATACAGTGATAAAGACCTCAGGTAGGTAAAGCCAATGGTAAATATATATTTCAATATGGGAGCACACAAATATAGCAAGTAAGTTTTAGTGGCACAAGTGGGAGAAACAGAGTCCAGTGCAATCACGGTTGGAGACAGCAGCATTCCCATCTCAGCAATATACACAGCACCAAGGAAAATGCTAAATCAAGTAGCAGATGTAAGTTAACTCCTAAAACAAATTAACTAGGCATCTATATAACATGCGAGTTGTTTTGGTCAGCATTTGGTCACGGTGATGAAATGAAATGAAAACCTACAGTCAGAAAAGGAAATATCAACTTGGGATCACAGTTTCTGACATTTTAGTCCATGGTTAGCTGACTCCAAGGCAGAAGTCTTGGTACGAAACAGCTTGCCTGAAGAAAGCTGCGACTGTCATGGCCACCCAGAAGCAGGAATTTAGGGAAGAGTCACGAGGGGGAAGGAACAAGGGCCACTCTCCTCCAAATCATCTTCTTATGAACCACAGAAACCCATGCAAATGTGTGTTTTGTTGACTTCCTAGGCATCTTTGAAGCCAACTAGGTTAACACTCAGTATTAAACATCACTTCCTCCAAAGCCGAGAATATGTTTTTCTCATAAGCATGTATATAGATTATATGATACGTCTCACAAGGAGTCTCAGGAGTTTAAAAAGAAATGAAATCATATCAAATATCTTTTCTCATCAGAATGAAATAAAGCTAGATATCATTTTCAAGAAAAACTTTGGAATCCATACAAATACATGGAAGTCAAATATTTTACTTTTAAGCAAACAATGAATTGAAGAAGAAATTAAGAATGAAATGATTATTTCTTGAAGTAAATGAATATGGAAACTGGACATTACATAACTTACGTGGTACAGCAAAATTAGTAGTAATGGAGAAATTTATAAAGATCAATGCCCTCATCATAAAGTAAAGTGATATCAGAAAAAATAATATATCACTGACTATCAAAGAACTAGTAAAACAATAAGCTAAACTTGAAATTATTAGAAAGAAAACAAAGAGTAAAACAAAAATGAGGGCAAATATACATGTAAATTTATAGTATACAATTTATATTATATATAACATATATTATAAAAGTGTTCATATATATACATGCACATCTATCATACATATATGTATACATAAAACATATGCAAAACTGAGAATAAGTCATGAAGCCATGGAAATCCTCAGCAGACCAATACCATGCAGCAAATTAAAGAAAAGTGTTTCACTAAGAAGGGGAACAGGACCAGAGTGTGCCATTGTGGAATTATTCCAAATTTAAAGAAATTGAATATAGATTTTACTTAAATTATTATAAAATATGCAAGAAAAAAAGATTTTTAACCACAAAGTCAGAATTACCTTGATTCCAAATTAAACAAGGACATGTAAAAAATGAAATAAGAAATGAAATTGCATAGAAGCAAAAGTTGCCAGCAAAATACTAGTAAAGGGAATACAACAACAAATCAAAAATTACTCATCATGACAAAATGGGATTCTTCCAGGCATGCAAAAATGGCTCTATATGGGCAAATCAACAAATATGATACCACTATGTCAAAAAACTAGGAATAAAAACCAGGTTGTCCTCCCAACAGAACTTAGATAATATTTGATATGCCCTCATGATAAAAATACTGAAAAAAGTAAAAGGATATAAGTCAATATAATAAAGGCAACTGAGGAGCTAACATTCCTTTATTTATTTATTTAATTTATATTTTTAGGGAAGGGTCTACAGGGTTTTCAGAGTCTCACTACTCGACCAGACTCATAGTGATCCACCTGTTTACAGCCTCCAAAGAGCTGGAATTACAGGTGCTCACCACCACACCAGTCTCAATTGTCATCTTAGCATGCCCCAAGGGTGGAGCTTGCATGGCAGGCCTGGGGATTGAATCCCAGACCCTGCTCCTGCTTGTAGGCACTTTAATCCACTGAGCTATTTGGCTGGCTTTTGCTAACATTACTTTAAATTTCTAAAAAATCAATATCTTCTCTTTAAGACATAGAACAAAAAGGATAAAATCTACTTTCATCACTAGGGTTTATCATAATTCTGGAAGTCCCAGGCCTAATAATTAGACAAAAGAAAATAATAAATTGCATCTAAATTGGAAAATGATTCAAATTTTCACTTTTGGGATGATATAATCTTATACAAAGTAATCTTTGGACCCTCTACCAGAAAAATCTATTAGAGTCAACAAACTAATTCAGCAGTTGTAGGATGCAAAATCAGCAGAAATGAATCATAGTATTATTGATTGCCAATAGAAAATTATCCAAATCAGAAATAAAGAAATCAATTACATTTAAAATACTTACTAAAATAACAAAAACAACAAAGAAATAATTTAATCAGAGAAACAAGTGATGTCTATATAGAAATCAAAAAATACTGATTAAAAAAATTAAAGAGGACCTTAACAATAGAAAGACATCTGTCGTTGTCCCTTCCCACTCGTAGGGACAAAATACCTGACATCGATGCCTTAAAGGAGAGGTTGATGGCTCACATTTCAATCCAGTGGGTTGAAGGCTGCCAGGCTGAACTGTAGGACAGTGTAGGCTGGCAGAAAAGACATCTAGGCATGGCAGAATGGGAACAAGGGAGGAAGAGAAGAGATGGAGAGAGACAGGCTGATTTCCCATTGAAACCTCCTCTTCCAATAAGCCCCAACTTCCTAATGGCAAGTCACGTGTGTCTCCATAATCCAATCACATTCCATGAGCCACACCTATGAGTACATGAGGCTTTGAGGAAAGGCTACTTTTGAGGAAAGTGCCAGATCCTAACACTTCATTCCTGATTCCCAAAACACTCATGAACACCACTTTATGCAAAATGTATTTACTCGATCTCTGTGCATTGCCACCATCCTAATAGTTCTATCATTGCTGAGAAGGCTGTTTCAGTGTCCTTTCTGAGACACAAGTAAAACTTTTAACTGAGATCTGAAAAAATCAAAGTGAAAGTCAAACAGCAGAAGGGCAGCTCAAACATTGCTATTCCAAAATGGAGAACAGGGGGCTAAAGGCTAATGGGACCCAAGCAAGACCGAACTCCTGAGGGGCAGACATTAAATCTTGCAAAGGTACATCCAGTATCCAGGACAAGCTGTGTCAGGATGTGTACAATGAAGGGCTTGGGTGTGGGGAGGAAGGCGCCTGCTCCTAAGGCATTACTCATGGTTTAGCTTTCATAGCTTCTCTCTTGGACTTGCTTTTCTTAGTCCTTCCATGTTCTAGACTTCTCCAACTTCCTGGCATCTCCTCCGCACATTCAGTTGCATGCTCTTGGTCTCACACACCACCTTCTCATGGGGACACTATCTGGCCTGACAGGCCTTCTTCTGAATTCCAAGTGGAAATCTCCCTGATCACTTCGCTCTTTCTTTCCACATATCTATAAGCCGAGACTTCATGCTGCACTGACAACACCAAGTTTTGCCACCAGCGTAAGCAGTGGCCAGGCCTTTTTGCATCATGCATAGAGTGGCCTCTGTATGTATAGATGGCTGAATACTATAAACAGAATTCCAGGATGTGAATTTCAAAGTCATCCTTCTAGAGAAAAGCACATTGGGAAAATCTTCTAAGAAAAAAAATCTTTCACTTATCCACCCTTGAATCTACAATGGGTAGGATCTTTTGGTTTATTCCCATGATGTCAAGATATATTTGGTATTGTTTTAGGGTACATAACTCTTTCCTTTTATTTTCTGTTCTAATAGTAATCTCTACTCTGTCCCAATTTTAATAGACTCAAGCTTTGGCAGCATATTTCTGGTGAAATTTAAAAATTTTAAAATCATGCAGTTGGAATATTTACTTGTGAACCTCAACAGAGAGCTGTCTAAAACCTAAAATCCCCTGAAAAATATCCTTCCCACAATTTGAATGTTGAGCTTCTTTTAAATTGTATGCACTACCACAGCTGGCTGGATAGCTCAGCTGCCTAAAGCACCTGCTTGGGAAAACTCAGTCAGGCACAGGGGACCACAGTTCCATCCCCAGCACCACACACCACACCAGATGTGCCCTTAAGGAAGGCTGAGCTGGCAAAACGAAAACAAAAACAAAAACAAAAATAAAAACACCAAAAAAACATTATCCACTACAGTGATTTATCTGCCAGATTTAAACTCAGTATTCTGTAAAGTCGAGGAACATGAGAAAAATTGTATCAAATATTCTTCAGGGCTATAACACACATAATCTGAAGTCCAGCTGCCACAGGAATCTTTGTTTCCAATGATAATTTCTTGAGCCATGTCTGTGCCATCTGGATTTCTATCAGTTTTGCTCTTCTGAACTCTGACCATAATCTCCCATGCAGCTCAACTTTCTGCGTTTTAGCCTTTCTTCTCCAGCTGGCGTTTCCAAATCTTCTAAAGCTCCTCCTAAGAACCAGCTCCAAAGGCCTCTGAGCCACATGTTCAAGGACTCACAACTGCATCTCAATTCCCAGCATCAAAATTTGTTTTATTCACTTTTCTCAGCACTGGAACAAAAATTCAAAACATTGTAGTTTCAAGGAAGAGAAGTTCATTGTAGCTTCTGTTTTAGGTGATAGCTACTGGATCTAAGTCATGGCAGAGTAAACTGCTCATGGCAAGACATCCTCGAATCAGAGAGTAGAGGAGTATCGGACGGTTAAGATTCAATCCTTCACACCATGCCTGCAGTGGCCTACCTCTTCTGACCCCAACCTACCTCTCAACAACAAATCAGCATGAGGCTTTAGGGAGTCATCTATATACACCACAGAAATTTCTGTATTGAAATTGTCTCAGTTACTCTTCTCTCATCGCTGGGACAAAATACCCACCACCCAAACTTAAAGAAGGAAAGGTTTATCTCACTCACAGTCAGTGGGGGTTTTAGTCCGTACAAAGCTGGCGCCAAGGCAGAGCACCACATGGCAGAGAGCAGCCATTCATGGAGAGGCAAAGAGCGAAGAGGAAGAAGCAGCAGCTCTAGCAACTAGCTAGCCTCTCTCCCTTCCTTGTACTGTAATGCAAAACACCTGTCCCAGGGCTGGTGCAGAACCAATACTTATAGTAATCAATCAAAAACTCTAGAAGCCTCCTTATGGCTGCATGAGGCTGCAACTAGACACAAACCATGACAGAAAGATTGGATGAATCTATATTGTAAACACACTTAGATTTCCCAAGGCAGTGTCTAAATGGAATGCAACCAACTCCTATCAAAATAGTGCTCAGCTTTCAAAGAACTAGTAAAAATGCATAATACAGAGAGACAGACAGAGAGAGAGAGAGAGAGAGAGAGAGAGGAGAGAGGAGAGAGAGACAGAGAGAGACAGAGAGAGAGACAAGCACACGCAGAAGCATCCAAATTTACTTTTGGCCAAAGGAAACAATCAAGAATTACACATCCTAACTCTAAAATTCAACAAAGGTTTGTAATAGGCTAAAGAGCATGATATTGACATCAAGAGTGACACATAGATAAATGCAAAGCAAAATAAGAATCTAGAAGTAAACCTAGAGCTCTACAGACAACTGCTTTTCAACAAAGTTGATAAACAAAGAAGAGAGTCTTTTCAATAAATAATGTTGGGATAATTGAATATCTACATGAAGATGAGTGAAGGAAAATACTTTTGTTTCCTTAGTTATGAAGATAAACCTAAAATATTCTAAGGTTTAAGGATAAGTTTTAAGTCTCCAAAACTATTAGAGAAAACATAGGAAATAACTCCAGGCAACAACATGTTCAACAAATTTCCTTGGACAAAATTCAAAAGTATAGAAAATAAAATGCCAAAACTAGACAAAACACACTACAGAAAATTAAAAAGTTCTGTAAGCCAATTAAGTTATGGTACAACTATAAAATGATTAAAAAAAACCATTCACACTGTCTGTATCTGACAAGAACTTAATATTTAAAATATATAATGAATATTAGAATTTAATAGGAAAGAACCTGGTTTAAAAATAAACAATAGATCTAAAAAGACATATCAGCAAAGGTAAGTAAAAGGCCAGTGGGTATATAAATAAATATTTGACATCACTAATCCTTAGGAAAATTCAAATCAAAGCCTCACTGTTGCTGGCTGTGGTGACACTTGCTTATAATCCCACTACTAGAGAAGGAGGTAAGAGTATCATCTTGATTTTAAGAACAGCTTGGGTTACATACTGAGTTCAAGTCCAGCACAGGGAGATCTTGGCTGCAAAGCAGGCAAACAAAAACAATTTAAGAGACAGAGTAAGACACACCCCAGTAAAACGGCTATCTTCACAGTGACTAAAGGCTGCTAGTGGTAGTAAAGATTTGAACAAAAGAGATCTATTGTGCACCATTGGTAGAAATATAAATTACTACTTTTGCTCTGGAATACAGTACAGAAGTTCCTCAATAAAATTAAAATAGTACTATCATATCACTCATTTTTCCGTAGGGCATACACTGAAAGAAAATTATATCAGCGTGTGGAGACACTTTTACACTCATATGCATTGTAGAACTACTGCAATTAGCTCCAAGATGGAAGTAACTCAGGGGTCCACCAATTGATGAATACACAAACAACGTGGTTCTTATCTAGATGAACAACTAATTTGAAGACGATATTATGCAATACAACAAATACTGTGAAACCCATATTATTTTGTTTAGTGAAATTCTGTATCACTTGTAATTCTTCTGTTTTAATACTATTTTTACTGTCTTACAAAAATAAAATATTAAAAATATAGGTCATATTCTGCAGGAATTGTATTCTGCTATAAAAAGAAATGAAAGACTGTCATTTAAAAAGAATGATTGGAATAGCAGATCACTATATTAAGTGAAATAAGTCAGGCATAGAAAATTGAATATGGCACGGTCTCATACATACAATATTAAAAAGTAATTACACAGAAGTTGAGAGTAGAATTCTGCCCATCAACATTGAGGGGCAGAGACATGAGGGAGAGCTGGAAACAGTGATTGGTGACTACGCAGTTATAGTTAGAATGGCCTAAGAAGTTTTCAGTACTATTGCGTGGTGTGGACAACAGGCAGTAATTGTATGTCATAAGTTTCCAAAAGCTAGGAAAATGATTTTGAATTGTTACATTAAAAATAATAAGGGTTAATCAGTGTTTCTCTCTGTGCACATGAGGATTGAATGCAGAATTCATGGCTTTGGGATCTGATCAGTGGATTAGGTGAGCAAATTCAGGGTTTGTCTCAGTGGATCATGGAGGCAGAGGTTTTGGGGGCTGTGCTAGTTCCCTTCCTTTCCTCCTTGGCGATGTTTCCCCGATCTTCCAAACTGCCATAAAACATCCACCCAGAAGCATGTTTCTGCCCTGGAGTCAGTTTACCATGGATTGAATACAAATCTGATCTAAGAAGAATCTCTCCTCTCTTCAATTATGAGTCTCAGATATTGTGATGCGGTGATGGAAAAGCTGACCTGTGAAGAAGACGGACACCAGAGAAGTATGGTCACTTCTGCATTTCTACCACCTCATGTGGAATTGTGGATCAGGTTGGAGAAGGTTGGAAGAAATTGGAAATTCAAACTAGAGGAGACTTAGAATGCTGAATGCAGGGCCTGAGGGGCAATTCTGATTAAAGCTCAGAAGAAGAGACTGTTGTAGGAATGCAGCCAGGCTTGGGCTGTTCCAGTGGGGAGCGAAGGTTCATTTGCAATTGGACTGCAGACCGTGTGTGGCACAGTGTGGCAGAAAATGTGTCCATGTGTTGTTCGTGTCCCAAGATTCTGCAGGATAATGATGACAAGGGTGGCGGGCTAACCTGCCAGAAAGCATTTCAACATAGCCGAGCATTCAGGCATGAGTACTGCTTGTGTCTTTTATATAGACATGAGAATCAGGGGTATAAGGCAAAGTAGAAAAGTTTATAAAAGTGAAACACTGGAGGCCGAGGAGATAGCTCAGTAGAACAAGAACTTGCCTGCCAAGCACAGGGTCCTGAGTTCAATCCCCTGTACCACAAAAAAGAAAGAGAAAGAAAGAAAGAAAGAAAGAAAGAAAGAAAGAAAGAAAGAAAGAAAGAAAGAAAGAAAGAAAGAAAACAGAAATATTGACTCAAAAGGAACCAAATGTAAAATTAAGCTTAAAATCTAGTGTGGCTATTAGTTGGACATTGTGGTACGTGTCTATAATCCCAACACCTGGGAGGAAGGCTGAGACAGAAGGATAGCCATGAGTATGAGACAGCCTGGGCTACATTGTAGGATCAAGGCCAATGCCAGCCTTAATTAAACAGCAGAAGCCTGTGTCAAAAATAAATAAAATGAAATTGGTAAATTGGCTGAAGAGATTAGCAACATGAAAATGAACCAACAATACCTTAATGGCACTTTAGGAATATGTAGAACTCCACCAGATTTCCAAGGAAGGCCTGGGAGGACAGGTGCAGTATCCGTGATGGCGATGTATGGGGCTGTGAGAGGGAAAGGGAAAGGGACACCCCAAGAAGATGGAGCTGCCAGGAATGAGGGCTGTCTGCCAAAGAAAACTGTGGGCTGTGACTAGAACCAGCCCTACAGAGAGGTGATGTTTGCTATAACCAGTAGGGTCATACAAATAGAGCAGACCAAACCCTTTGAAACTCTTTCCATTGTTAAATAGGCCAGATGCCTAAATGGATAAAGAAAACCTAATGATGTGTGTAGGCTGAATTTTAGCATTGTTTCAATCCTTCTGTCTTCTTTTTTTTTCCTCTTCCCCTATTCCACCATTTTGGAATGGGAATGTTTAACGTGTGGCATGGTACCTTGGATAGCATAACTTCATTTTGAGTATTTGGTAAGAGGTTCAGCGCCAAAAGATTTCTTTGAGTTTCAGAAGAAACATTGACTGGAAACAATACAAAACAAAGCACCGTTCCGGCATTGTGGAGCCTCTGTGCACATGATTATTGCACACCTGGTTTTGTTCAAGAGTGTCATACTGTGCTAGGTCTGATTGTGAGCTTACTATTGTCTTTCTTTGGAAACTAAGGATTGATTTAAGGAGATTATCTTTGGGTATGAGGTTGACAATCTGTGGGATGGCACTGTTAGATACAGGGCCCTGTTGCTCGAAATTGAGAAGCACGTGTGGTACTGGTGAAGCCCACTTCTGGGCACATCTGCCTGGACCGTAGATGCAGTCCCTTGGAGTCCATGTCATATTGGCTCCATCCTCTCTGGAACTGATCCTTCACTCTTCCTAAGCATCGTGAACTAAGCAACCTGCTCACGCACACCCTTCCACCGTCATGTTTCCACCTTGGAGCCAGAGAAAATTTCAACAAGGAATTAACAGCCTTTGAAAACATGTTCAGGGCTGGTGAGATGGCTCAGTGGTCTAAAGCACCTACTTAGAATAAGCTTAGCAAAGCACAGGGATCACGGTTCAATCCCCCAGCACCACATGCCAGCCAGCCCCGCCCCCTGGTGGGCTGAGCTGGCCACACACACACACACACACACACACACACACACATAAATAAATAAAATTTTTTAAAAAATTAAAAAAAATGAGAGCATGTTCACATTAACCCACTCCTTCTTGAAGTTTGGAGGGTCAGGACTTGAGTCCCAGTGACAAGAAACTTGACTAGTACATAGATGCACTTATCAACTATTATATGATATGCCATGAACACTATGAGTGTTTTTATAAGTGAAATTCATAAAAACGTAGTTAAAAATAGGAAATCAATGGTAGCATCAATCTGCAGTACTTAAAACTGTTTCGTTAAAGGTGCTACAGTGGTGAAAAAGAGCTTTGAGCTATCAGAGTTGGAGCCTTAAATAGCCCTCATGACTACTAATCAGTTGGATTTTCCCCAGCATTGTTATTTAATTTAAAGCACTCTGAGCAAAGCTGCCTGAAACAACTTTCTTGTAATTTGCTAAGAATGAAATCCACTAAATATACTTCAACGTAAAAATCACAAGCTGGTGCTTTCCTCCTGACTACCTTCAGCAATGAAATAATAAATGAAATATTAAGAACAATAATTAAAGGGCTTAGCTTTTAAGCTGTCTGGTGGTGTGTAAGATTCAGTTCTTTATTGGCTATTAGAAAAATTACTAAAGATTACTTTAGCTATTTTAAGTGAATATAGAGCCGCCTGCTCAGCAGTAGTGACACAAAGTACTTTGGACTAAACTTTCTAACACTTTATTTTTGGAAAAATTACTTTAGCATTTCTCAGAAAGAAGTTTATTTATTATGAACAAAATTACAGTCTTATTTTATTTAAAATAAATCATTACAGCTAAATGGTTGCAACTCAGGAAACGTCGGAAAATTATTTTCCAATGCCTGTGTCCTAGTACAATCAATCATATTAAAATGTTTATTTAATGTGTCTCTAAAATATTAAAAGGAAATAGATTCGTGGAAGATAAGTGTTTGGCAAGAAAAACTACTGTTTTAAGACAGGTGTTTACCATAAGAAAAAGCGATGGATTACTAAGCCAAGTGTCTTGTGTTCAATAAATCCTACTTCTTATATTTTTAATAAAAATCTATGCTTTCCACGGAGGTGAGGAGATTGGAAGGAGAGGCCTTATAGAAGCCATTTCTCCAGCTACAGAGAGAGGTAGGCGAATAGCTGATGCTCCGAGAGGCATGCCTCTGTATCAGTGCTACCAAACAGTAAGGAGGTTCTTCAGTCGCTGTGAATTCTTCATTCATTTAATAATCTTAACACTTCTGAAAATAACACGCCACTCTGTGGAAGCGCAGCTTGTCCTTGCCTGTCTCAGAGGAAAGTAGCTCGGGGATCAAGGTGATAAGAGTCTTTATCGAGTGTTTTAGGAGTGCTAGAAGTAAGGGGCGGTGTAACGGTGGCCCTCCAGGAGGAGGGCTGTGGTGAGAGCCGCGTACTACATCAGAGCCTCTGCATGCACTTTACTAGATTCTCGTTTCAATGAGGTCAGACAACAGTAATTTGTTATGTGGGTCGTGGCAGAATCCTTTCTCTAAACACTACAAAGAATGACTTCTTTGTCAATATAAATACATCCTAATGCATTTAGTCTCCCCGTAGGCGGCATTACACGCTTGAGAGCACCGGTGTGCCAAATCCTGCCACTCAGCATGAAGATACCTTTTCATCTTGCTTTTCTTCTTCTGCGTAATGGAATGGGAAACGTACATGTACACACAAGAAAGAGACAAAGCTTATTTTCATTTATTTTTCATATGCACTTTACAGATATTTTAAAGAATGAACATCAAAGAAAAGGGATGTTAACAAATGCACTTCAAACAATAGAAATATGAAACAACACAAATTATATTAATAACTCAGATCACTCATGTTTTAATGTTCCCTCAAAACTTTTTCTGAAAATCTTTATAATTTTTTTCTTATCCAAGAAATCATATACTTACAAAGCCAAAGAGGTAATTTCTTCTGAAAATTATAGACTGTTTTAATACAAAATACATTGATTCCAGAATTATAGATTATAACCCTACCTTTCAAATTGTATGACTTTTCTTGTTCTGTTTTCTATCTATAAAATTATTTCCATTTTCAAAGTTTTAAATTCAAATGTTATAAAATAATTATAATAATAATATATTGAAAGCTACAACCTATAATAGAAAGGAAACTTAAGATATAGATAGATAGATAGATAGATAGATAGATAGATAGATAGATTTATCATTTTCCTCACTTCATCCTTCATTCATAGAGCAGAGAGAGCCTTAGGCATTACTAGATTGCCTTGAAATATTAACTTATCCTTTATTACTTAGTTTGCTAAATTATCTTCACATATAAAATCTTCACACTAAGAACATTCCCCACAACACACAAACGTGCCTGAGCTAACATAACGCAGTCAACAGTAGCTGAGCAGAAACACTGGCGTCACAGATGCAAGGAGAATTTTTATTTCTTTTTGTTTTATTTTTTAGTCTTTTCTGACAAAAGGAGATTTTCAGTCTAAAAAGGTTTGAATATGTGAGGTTGCATGTGTAAGATGGAGGTTTATTCAGACAAACTGCAGGGAAAATTTTCAATGAATCACTTCATATCTAGTGGCAAAAGTTCTTGGACAAAATATTATACAAAGATCATGTTTTGGTTCAAGATCAATATTTAGTGGAATTGAGGAGATAACTCAGTGGAACAAGTGCTTGCCTGGCAAGCGCAAGGTCCTGAGTTTGGTCCCTGGTAACACTAAAAAATAAAAAAAAATATTGTTCGATTATTATTATTATTATTATTATTATTATTATTATTATTATTTGGTGAAACTGGAGATTGAACTCTGCCCTTGCGCTTGCCAGGGCAGCACTTATTCTACCGAGCCTTCTCCCCGGCCCCTACTGTACTCTTTTGATTTTTGGAAGTCTATATCAAGTTTGAAAAGTTCTAGTTACATCAAGCATATTTTACAAATTTGTACAAATATTAACTCCAATTTAAAAATATTACTTAGTAATATTGTTTGTAACACAGATCAGCGCTGCAAAACTACTTCCACACTGCTATGGAATGTAGTTTAAAGTGCAAATGGTTTTTTATTATATGATCTCATTGAAACAGTCATCATTACCAAAAGTTTGAACTTTAAAAGTTATTTAAGAAAAGCTTATCATTAGTATCATGTAATATATGCTGAATATTTTGTTAGTATGCTTGACTTACTATACATGATGAATTCCTGATATGACGTGTTATAATTGACAGTTAAAGTATCAGAGGTTTAAAATCCTAGAACTGACCTTCAACTAATGTAAAATGAAACAAATTACATAAATTCTGCTCTTCTCTTCCTTTTATGGACAGTGCAAAACTGTCATCAGGATCTCTGAGTCTCTGAAAAGAGGTAACTCTGTTCTTAGGAAAGCACTACAGTGATAGAACCTCTATCGCTTTGTTACTGTTTCTCTCACTTTCACCACGTTGTTCTAGTATCATTAGAAAAGCTTCCGACTAAAGCAAGTGCAACAGAATCACTGTTAGTGCCAACATGAAGTGAGTACAGACTAGGACACTGCTACTGAAAGTAACTCTCAAAACAAGAATATTGATATTTCACTTCAGAAAATTTATCAGATAGCAACAAAAATATCTACCGGGCTTATAATAACCATCTTACGCTTCCTAGCATTAGTTCTTAATTTCGACTAAGTGGGTTGCGGTGCTATACAAGATGAATGAAAAAATATTTGTGCGTAGTGTCTGCAGTATTCAAACTATATAAGTGAAATAAGATTATAAATATTATGAAACATGATAATTAATTAACATGTCATGGTAACTATAAAACCCAGAAGGTAAGTGCTACAGAGAAAATCAAAATTCTCTTATCTACAACCCATAAAAAAAAAAAAAAAAAAAAAAAAAAAAAACTGTCTTCAAAATTGAAGGGTAGACTGCCCTCAAAATGATGTCCAGGATCCAGAAGTCACAACTGACATCAGTTTCCCAACACAAGCAGTACTTAAGCTCAAAATCTTGGACTCTAGAAGACATAAAAACCACACCCCTACGACCTGGGATACAGAAATTTGGATCATGGTTTGGGGAAGTGTGACTCCACATTCACCTGCAGTTTTCTGACCAGAGAGATCAAGACGTGGTCTCCAGGGGACCTGGAAATCATAGAGAATTCTCAACTGAGGTGTAGTCTAAGAATTTGACTTCAGCTTTGTCCTCCTAAGAAGTTTCATTCATCTGCCTTTTTGTTCCTAGGGAAGCAACAAGGCAGGATTAAAAAAAAAAAAAAAAGGAAGAAGAAATGTCTCTGTCTCAGTTATACATTAAAATCTTCATTTAAAAAAGTGCAGACTGTTATCCTTCTGTGCAAATCAGGAGCAAAAATAGTAATGAATGTTACAAACATGAGGTACATGGAGAGAAATTTGCTAGGAATATAACAGGGGAATGTAATGATGGAAAATAGAGATTTTATTTACATGGGATATCTCCTGGTTGAAGTTCTGTCATCTTAGAAGAAATTTGGGATTACTGGGATGATTGCTTAAAATTTTAGAGTAATGATGACCTGTAGATAATAAAGAAGAAATGCCAATTATTTTGGCAATTTTTCTTTTTTTAAAGTACAAGAGACGAAGTTAGATAGATGATTAAAAAAACAGAGTTTAAAATGAAAATCTAAATCTTGCATTAAAAATTGGATACAAAAAACAAGACATAGTCAGTCTAGAGCCCTTCTTCTTCAAAGAAGAAGAAATATACCTAAAACATAGAAGTTGTAGGAAAAATGCTTATTTCCAGCAACTCTCCTCTTTGTAGTCTCTGGAACTGAGGCAATTTTAGATCCTAAACTCATTGCTATAAACTGGGTACATACCCTGGAGGAAAGTTGTAAAATAATAGAGAAATGTGTATTATTGATTCTTAAACCTTCTACTAAAGGATTTATAGGCATTTAACAGAATAACTAAACTAAGCTAATACAGCAATTTCCACATTTTTCTAGGTGATAGGCAAAGAATGTTTTTTTTTTGTTTGTTTGTTTGGTTGGTTGGTTTTTTTTTTTTTTTGGTTTTTTGTTTTGTTTTGTTTTGTTTTGTTTTGTTTTGTTTTTTGGTGGAACTGGGGATTGAACGCAAGTCCTTGCACTTGCCAGGGAAGTGCTTACTACACTGAACCATCTCCCTGGCCCTGAATAATGTGTTCTGATACTATTAATATAATGTAATACTGACCATCACCATGCCCGGCCTTCAGACATGGGAAAACGCCTAAAAATAAGTTTTCAGCCCACCATTCCTTTACTCTTGAGTATAAGTAATAATGTAGAAAAATATTCATATTGCTTGCCTCATGTTTTCAGTAACAGAATGTGAGAAAGTCAAAGAGGAAATCCTTAGAACTGCTTCTTGCTGTTAATAGAAACAATGTTGTAATCCAATAGGAAACAGCAAAGTCAAGTTAAACAGATCAAATACTTCAAAGATGTGTGGACTATTATCTGTTTCATACCTGGCTTATTCATTTGAATGCCATGAAAATGTCAGAAGAATTTGGTGATTAAGGGATACTGTTTTACACTTAATTTGCAACTGTGTCACTGATACTATTTAGGCTAAATAATGTCTCCATTGTACAAAGGCTTGCCAGTTGATTATGTGTAGAGTTACTGACCCTGAAAATGCATTCTCTTCAAATGGCTGCAGAAAAGAGGATTCAAGCCATTTGTAGATAACAGTGCTTTTGAGTATATTCCCTTGTACTTGATCAAGCTTTTTGCTCACACCCTGCTCTCACAAAATATTCTCAAAGGTTTGGTATGATTTATACTGAAAGGTCCCCACAAAGGTTCATGGCATTGTAGATAGGGTGTTGGAAGAGTGGTTGGTCATGGGGATGTGAAACTCACTGTTGGACTAATCCTGAGATGATGGATGGTGGGCCTGTCTGTCCCCTCCTACCTAGATCTCTTTTCCCACCTCATGACTGCCACATCGTGAGCAAGCACCTTCTGCCACACAGCCCTGCCTTGGACTCTGCCCACTATGAATCGAATACTCTATAAATTGTAATCCCAAGTAAACCTTTCTTCTTTTATGCTGTGTCTGTCAGGTATTGTGTCTTAGGGACAAGAAAATGGCTAAAACAGGGGCCGCTCTCCATTTGTATATTTTATATTTCATCTTGATATCTACCATACTAACTACATTATTTGGATATAAACACATTGGCCAATATTCTAGATGCCACGGTAAAAGATACAACAAAGTTTCAAGGTATAAATCAACAGAATTTTGAAAGGCCAATGATGTGAAGCATATTGGGAGATCACTAATGAGGAAGATGAAAGTTTCTTG
>NW_004524932.1:613515-619200 GCF_000260255.1 Octodon degus
ACTAATGCAAACTGATCAATATACATTCACAATGGTGTTTTCAATACTCTTTGTATCTCAGAGAATTCCCTGACACCTACTTCCAAACTGATTCTTCTCTTGGCAACACTCTGTAACGCTCTATGCCAACTTCCAGGCAGTCTTTATAGACATAGTCATTGTTTCCCTAACTGAAGAACCATGACATCTGACCTGTCATTTTTACTAAAACAGTGATGTCAAATTTTTAGTCAAATCTATGACAAGTGATCTTGTTTCACATTATAGAAACAGTACGGTTAACTTGATAGAGCTAGAATGGTCACCTTGCCCTCCACTAACCACTTCAAGGCTACCATGGGAGACTGGCTGGCGCTGCCTAGTAAGTCAAAGAATTGGCACAGACATTATGTTTAAACAATACCACCAGAATCTAAGAATATGGGAGACCAGAGTACTCTGAGTCTTTCTCCCCACTTACTCTTCTAGAGCAGTCCTTTTCTCTCAGTATTGCCTGCCGAAGAGCGATTGCCCTCCACAACGGGAGAGACTTGGGCAACATAAAATAAACTGATAAGCATTTCCACTTGTTGATTTTACATTTTTCCCCTTGACAACCTCCTCTTTACTCTTTTTTCTTGTTGTGAACCCTTTTGCTCCTCTCAAAGGGCTGATCCCTTTTGGTCCGATAGAGCACTGTTGGTTGTAGCTAATTAAAGAATATAACTTTCTGAGGAACCATCTAGCAGCATCGCAGTCACTGTTGAAGCTTCTTGTACTTAATAATGTTGGCCGAATACTCTTATGATGTGCAAATCTTGCTAACACTTTATTATTTTCTTAAGAATGAGTGTGCCAAATTTAGGTGGTTACTCAAGCAGATTATTTAAACTCCCTGACAATTATTAGAAATCCTTCAAAAATCCAGAATGAGTTATAAACCAATATTGGATTTGTACTTATGGATGTTACTATGTTCCTCTTTTACTACTTAAATGCATGAATTTACATGACTATGCAAACAGTGAATGTATATGCAGAATATGTAAACATATTATTCATAAATACATATAGACCACTAAAATTACAGACTATGCATACATGCACATATAAATATTCACATGTATTATTCAGGAACATATACACATATTTACTGTACTCGTTTCTTAAAGTCATAGTTTCTTATCCTAACATGTACAGCCAGCAAAACAGCTTGAACCTGCATTCGTAGGTGGTCATGGAATGCTAGTCACAGTAGCTTTCCTTCTACATAAGAAAGGAGAAATCTAGGCGGGGAAGTGCATGCTTATAATCCCAGCACTGCAGAGACTGAAGCAGTAGTATCTTTGCAAGTTCCAGACCAGGATGAATTGCAATGTAAGACCCTGTCTGAACAAAAGAAAAAGCCCAAAAAACCAACCAACCAAACAAACAAACAAAAACAAAACAAAGCAAAAAAACACTGCATCACATTTATTTTAAATTTATTTAATTTTTTTTCACTGAATTGTCTTGATAATGAAATGAGTGTACAAAAAGCAAAATAAATATCTTGGCATTTAAAGGAAAAGAAGGGGTCTGGGAGATGGCTCAGTAGAATAAGCGCTTCCCTGGCAAGTGCAAGAGCCTGAGTTCAATCCCCAGTTCTGAAAAAAAATAAAATAAAAATTTAAAAAATAAAGGAAAAGAAGAAAACTATAAGATATTTCAATGTTTCCATATATTTAATGTCAGATGAAAACATTAACTTTGGTAAATAGTTTGAAATATACTTCACAATCAAAATTAAGGATTCTGTCTTATGATTTAACACTTCGCTAGAAATTTATTTCAATATTATTTTTAAAAGTAAATAGGGGAGATAAGTAACAAATATATTTGTACAAAAATCAATCTTAATGGAAAATACTACATATACAAAATATAAAACATGCAAGTTTTATACATTTATTTCTGTTTTTTTAATAGATTCCTTTGGATCTAACTTCTATAGTGGCATAAATTAAATGTAATGGTCACTTTAATGTGGTTTTATATTACTGTTATCTTTTCCATTTTTCTTAAATCAACTCAATAGTTCTCAAAAAAGAATCATAGCAAAACTTAGAAATATTTTTATTTAGTGCATTAAAAACTCTGAAGGATTTTAGGAAAAAGTAAAAAATCTGGTCATTTGCTAAGTTAACAAGTGAGAATTGACTTGACAGAAATTAGTTTTGATTTTCTCGGAAATCCATTGAGAATGTGCTCATTTTAAAGCAATATTATAAATCTTGTGTTCTCATATATTGACTTTGAGTGTTATTAACATTTGTGGTTAAATAGTTATAAAATGAATAAATCACATTACTAATCTGTGGAAAAGTCAATGGCTATCTACATTCCCTGTGGGAGTTTTACAGAAGTCTGACTGATTTTCCTTAAGGAAGACATCAATACTGAAGCTAGTCTTAAGTTTTCCAGGTTAAATAATCTAAGGACTATATTTCCATGTTTGATTTTCATAAAAACATGAACATTTATGTCACATTATGCATAAGTATAATTTGATTTGACTACATAAATGCAATAGTTATGTTGTTCCTCCAAATTTATTCAGAAAAAATGAGGCTCAATGCTTATAAAGAAGAGGTCAGTAATGTTTTCATTTAAGCAGACCATAACAGACACATTCAAATGTTTCAGATTATGAAAAATGGAAATTAATCTCCATATCCTAACTTTGTAAAGACACATCTGTTTGCTTCTGCTATAGGCAGGAAGTAATTCGACTCTGTATTCCAAAGGTTTGTGTGTTGGGGGTTTGGTCCTACATGCGGGAATACTGCAAGACAGGATTCAAGAGCTGTACCTAACAAGAGCCCTGATATCAATTGAATGCTTGCTCTCGGTAAGGTCAGAGATGACCCAGCTTCCTGTTTGTGACCCCTTCTCTAATGGGTTCTGGGAGCTTAATCCCATTCTTGGGCACCCACTAGAGACTGAATCCGTGGACCAACTTCATAAGGAAGACTTATGCTCCAAACCATAAGTTTCAAAATTATCTTGTCTCGGACATGTCATCATGATAACATGAGATAGACTAGTACAGTGTTCTCACAGAGCACCTGAGATGAAGTAATTTATAAAGAACAGAAGTTCACTCGTTACAGCAGGGTAAGAAGGGCAAGGTTAAATGACCTGTACTTCCTGAGGGTCCACTGGCTGAATTGTCCCATGGCAAAAAGTGTAAAGGTAATAAAGTCTTTTAAGAACTTCTGGAAGAGAGAGTTGAGGGGACCAAACCCACCTATTATGAAGGATCTGGTCCTCTGCAATGAATTCACCCCCACAATAATGCCACTAGACTCTTCAAGTGCAAGACACTTGAGCTAAACAATTCTTAGAAGCCTCAGCTCTCAACATTGTCACACTGAGTATTACGTTTCCATCATATGAACTTTAGGCGATAAATTTGAATCAAAACAATTGCAGGGAATGGGTCAAAATAAAAGAAGCTTACATTCTAATTGCGTGCATTTACAATGAGATTACAATCCTCATTTAATTAAGTACTTAGATTTTTCTGTATTTTCCATATGCATAGCTATAACCTATTAATTGAAATTGTGTGCCTTTTGATTTTATTTTAAAATGATACAATTTAATATAAATTTATATACGTAATTCAATGGTGGTACCTACATATCAGTACATTATGAGATTAAATTATAAATATATGCTACTCTATAATAGCAAATATAAGATGTCTAATGATGGAGTATTCATATGACTTCAAACAGTAAGAAACACAAACATGCCAACCGTGTCATCATTTATAACATCGGCCAATTTTGTGCTAAATACAAGAAGGAAAAGAACTTTTATCTTTAAAATAAATCTAATCCTACCTAGAACGTAAGCTATTGTCAATTACCTGTGCAGAACCAATAAGCTCTCCTCTATGCAGGCATAAGTTTGACCTTTGAGCCCATGTGAATAGAATGTTTTCACTGAAGGAACCAAGACGCATTTCCTTCCCTGGCTCACTAATATGAGGTTATACACTTTTAATTTCACTCATTCCATTAATAGGATGAGGGGAAGAACTAGGAATCTGCTACAAACAAAGTGACATTTAACATTATGAAAAATGCAAATAACAACATTTTTCTGATATCTGGGGAGGCCTCAAAAGCTTGACTTTTCTTTGTTTTACATACACTCAGAGAAAGTGAATTTTTATTCAAAGTAATCAGTAAGAATATTCCAATGCCTATAATAATAGTAAAATTAATATATACCAACTTTGTTTTTATTACCAAGTGATTTAATGAAATCTTATACTGCTCCTCAGTTTTACATTAAAGGTCAGAGATGGCCTGGCATAACTGTGCAGTCCTTTACAGAGAGAAAGTCAAAGAGCCACAATGAGAGGAGACAAAAAATCATGGGACTCACAACTAAAAAGGTGACTAAGTGATGTGATCATTTTTAACATTACTATAATCCTAAAACTGATATTTCTAGAAAGAAAAAAATGATCATTTAGTAATTAAACAATTGCTATTTTAAAATTATTGTATTACCCATAAAAAATTACCTGGTAAATGTTATATTTTATAGTTAGCATATTTGGGTCACTTCCTTTTTATGTGTATCTGTTCATTGGAATTTTACTTTTAGCTAAATATCAAAGAATATAAGATTAAAGATATTCTAAAAGAGAATAACACAACAGATTCTATGTACAGCAGAAATTTATGGGGGCTAGAAGCTTGTTTCTTTCTATCTTAATCGCATATACTGTTATTTCATTCTTCCAACCTCTTATTCTTCTTCTGTATTATTACAAACTGTTGCTTCATACACAAACTAATGAAAGTATAAGTGAGATAGGCTAGAAAGCAATATCAATTCTTTCTTCCCTTTCTTGACTTTACTCTCATCTACGGCAATGAAGAGCTTCTCCTCTGGAATGACTCTGCCGACCCACCTGCCTTGGATCCAGCGGATTACGGACTGAAATGTCTACATGTGCTAGCTAAATAGAGATAAGTGTTTCCCCATTTACTTTTGAGAACTGTTTCAGCAATGAAAGTAAAGTAACTAAGGTACAAACGATGGGCTTAAACTTCATAGAATTTTAAATATTAATGAATCCATCCCACAATTCAAGCTTGCTTTTTAAGAGAATACGTGTTTTCTTTGCATGAAGTGGACATGAGTAAAACGGAGGGCTGAGAATCCGTGTGACATCATAAAGCTCATTCAGGTTCCAGCCCAGGCACGTGGATTCTGTTCACCTTCTAGCACGGAAAGCCTTTCAATTCCTGTATCTTGCATACTTCATACCTCATGGTATCATCAGAGATTTTTATGCTTCTTTCTGTTTTTGGTACCAGCGATCGAACTCAGGACCCTGTACTTATGCTGCCTGGCTACCTACGTGGCCCTATAGTTCCTTCTTGTTTTCCTGCCAAGTACTAGTTTACTTACAGATATTCCCTGGGTCCCTACTTTATTTTACACACTTGAATTGCTGCCTGATGGATTTTCTTTATTTATGTGAATTTATTATCATTTAATATGGTGATTAGTCCAATTTATATTTTAAGTTGATTCTTTCCTATTATACTGTAGCACAATGATCTTTATTTTATGTGATGGAAGGAAAAGTAGGCAGAGATTAAATATATACATGTAAACACCCAGTATGCAAGATAT
>NW_004524932.1:619300-622340 GCF_000260255.1 Octodon degus
TCTGCCCACTATGAATCGAATACTCTATAAATTGTAATCCCAAGTAAACCTTTCTTCTTTTATGCTGTGTCTGTCAGGTATTGTGTCTTAGGGACAAGAAAATGGCTAAAACAGGGGCCGCTCTCCATTTGTATATTTTATATTTCATCTTGATATCTACCATACTAACTACATTATTTGGATATAAACACATTGGCCAATATTCTAGATGCCATGGTAAAAGATACAACAAAGTTTCAAGGTATAAATCAACAGAATTTTGAAAGGCCAATGATGTGAAGCATATTGGGAGATCACTAATGAGGAAGATGAAAGTTTCTTGACCCTCCCTCTTCCACAACAGGGTGGGAAGCACAGCACTTCATAGGTATTTTGGATTTTGCACTACACATTGATAATGTGTAGTGTCCCAAACTTTTAAACCTAAAATTGCTGAGTTTTGGAGGAACTCAAAGAAAATCTAAGTTTTTCTAGTAAATGAAAGTTGTTTTCAAAGGGATCCGTATTTTCTGGTGATATGACCTACCACACTAAAAATAGTTGGCAGTGTGGAGAAAAAGTATTTTTCCACAATTCTAGTTAGAATGTCATGCCCCAAACTCCGGAAGCACCATAGAAAGAGCTAGACACTCTGGGGAATCAATTATAGTTATCCGGTGAAAACATTTCAGAGACCAAGAATTGGATATTGGGCACTTACACTGCTGCGTGATCAGACTGGTCTGTAAGTGTGGTGTATCTGTTTCCACGCTTATCAAGTCACATGGTGAAACTAGCCCCATTTGAGTATTAATTTAGGTTTTCTTTGCTGGGCAAAAAAAGCTCAACATATACAACCCGCAGGGAAAAGGTGTATGTTGGCCATGGTGTTAGGGGTCTCAGTCTGTGGGGCTTCTGCCTGGATGGCTGCAGAACAGAAAAGCTGGCTGGAGGACGCGCGGAGCACCGCTTGCTGCCGCGGAGGAGGAGCTGGGGGCTGGAAGAGGCAGCGCGGCCGGCCCGGGGCGCAGCCTCGGGAACCCTCGTCCACCTGGACTCTCCTGCCAACAGCTCACTGCGCTGCGAGCTCTGGAGGGATGCGCCCAGTGACCCCTGTCTTCTCCTGTCCTCCCTTCTCTGGGAATCTCCAGCTTGAACACGTGATATATTTAAGGGATAATGTACGTCGAAACCATAAGAAATGTGCTAACTGCTGGCTTTCTATTACTAATTAGTTCTTTTGTAATAACTGTAGTAAATGGGAAAACTCCCAATATGTATTTTCTTAAATATTGGGAAAATAGTGGATATAGGTAATTTGCTGATCAGTTGTAACAGTGTGAAGCATATGAAACTATCAATCCGTGGCTAAATATGTTTAATACATGAAATAAGCAGAATGTTATGTCCCTTCATCATTAGATCAATATTACTTCGTAAGTAAATGTTTGGTTTTTTGCAAGGAAAGTTGTCTATTTCATATATATATATATGATTATATGTAAAATACTAATATTTTCGAATTTTTCATTTCTTCAAAGATGAAGACATATTTGACATTTAATTGAAATATCAATACACTTATAATTTTAAGACTTTTAATATAAGCATGTTTAACTTAGTAAGATAGTATAATATATTCTATTTAGTAAAGTTAGATTTGTTCTGTTTTTGTGGTACCTATTTTTATTCTAATGTGAAATTATAGGTTACACAGTTTTAAGTTGCACAGACAACTAACCATATCATAAATCAAGAATTACTTTTTAAATTTTATTTTTCTTATTTTCCATGATATTCTTCTTACTTTTGGAAAGATGTTTCATGTTAATTGAAAAGTCCCTGCATGCACAAATTTATCATGTAAAAATAGAGCCGTGTTAGGTCTTATAAGACTAAATAAAAATGCTATGTTGTATATATAAATAATTAGGGATTGAAAACCAGGGATTTTATAATAGGGACTTTTAATTTTTTTCAACTGTCAAATAGTCATCAATATAAGGCAGTTGCAATATTTGGATACTTAATGTTGATATACACCTCTCTCCTAAATTCCCCAGGGTTAATATGTTATCATTTCTTTATATCTTTTAAAAATAAGAAATAAATTTTAATGCAATCTTATTATCAAATCTTTACATTTCCCTTAAGCTTTACTACCTTTAACACTGTTAAGCAACTTGAGTTTGAGTATCCCACCTGGAGTACCTTCCTGTTAGTTGTCATGTAGTTATTGTCTCTTCTTGATTCTGACAACTGCTCCAATTTTATATTTTTGGTAAATGTGAGAGTTCTGAGGCATATTTGTGAGGCATAGTATGCGGTGTTTCTTGAATTGGCTTTTTCTAATGTTTTCAATATTCAGACTTGGGTTACAGTTCATGGAAATTGTGCTCTAGCAGTGTCATGCCCTTAGTATCACCTGATGTGAGAGAGAAATTCTGCCACCCTAATTAGCCACTGCAGATGCTAGTCTGAGCCACTGCACAAGGCAGTGTTTCCTCCCTTTCTCCTCTTTACTATACTTTCTTCTTTGAAATCAAGTCACCAACCTAGCCAGACATTGATTCATGAATAAAAATTAAATTCTACTTCTTGGAGAGACTACCTGCATAAATAATTCAGAATTATTTCACAAGGAAGATTTATCTTTCCTTAGTCACTCACTTACTTAATAATAACTTTATAATTGCATCGTTTGAGCTCACATGTTTATTTTGTACTATGACTTAAAGCCTAGAGCTCTATTATTCAGCTAATTGCAGCTTTTTCATTTATCTTTGGTGCTAACCTGAGTAACTTGTAGTCTAGTCACAGGAATCTAAATATATAGTGTGATCTATTCCTTGCAATAGCACAAGAACTAACCATGTGCTAAAATGTTCCTGGTCTCTTTACTTGAGTGGCGAATGCTCGCTTTGCTTCTTTCCACGGAGCTAGCACTCAAAGTCCCTAAGGAAGAATGCATCAGGACCTGCGTATGTACAAGGTGACTTTTGCCTGCACACACATGGGCATCTCTCCCTGTGTCTATTCATTTGTATTCATACTAAGCTAA
>NW_004524932.1:632475-635836 GCF_000260255.1 Octodon degus
TTACTACTAGATTGAACTTGTAGTGATCTGCCTGTTTACAGCCTCCCAAGAGCTGGGATTACAGGCGTGCCACCATGCACAGTCTGAGGATTTTTTAAACAGATGGCATTACCCTCAAGCGAGGGCGCCTAGAGGATGTCTTGTCACGCAAAACCTACCACAGTGCTGTTTCATAGGGAAGAAATTGAAAATCCATGTGCAATAATGTTTAAGACCCAAGTTACCCAAGCAACAGTTCAGCAAGCTGATAAATACCTGGAGGCCAGAGATAACATCTTTGAGCATGTTTTGTTATGACAGTGGCTAAAGATAATTTGCATTAATCTCATGATGTCTCAATCACTAAATTCAGTATAAAATACTTATACAAGGTTTTCATTTCCCATAGTGTGTATATACTTTGGTAATATGTCATAATTATGTCTGTGTGCATGTATGCACACTGTAAAATGTACATGCGGACACACGTTTGGTCTCTGGCCTATGCCGATGACTTTCTAAAATCACTTGGTGAATGTCCTTAAATCTGCTATTATCACAACTAGTAGTCACTCCACACAAACAATAAAAATACCAGCATTGGAACATCTGAAGATGCAAGTTTTTAAGTTAATTTTTCTTACTTCGTTGCCATTAATTTCTACACCTTCCACTTTTAGTCCTCATGAAACATTTGACAGTGATTCTATTTAAAGGCTGCAAATAGAAGCATGAGATGAATCATAGGAACAAATATCCAGAATTCAGCATGAAAAACCTGCAACTATAATACAGAATGTGGCATGTGTTCACAATCGTCAGATTATCAAGATAATTTACTTTAAAAGCAAGTTGTCTGTGGCAAGTCTTTGCTTGAAAGAAAATGTGAAGATTCACACCAAATTATTTTTTTAGTAAGGATTGTACATTGTGTAGAGGGTCTCACTACATAGATTGGACTCTTAGTGATGCGCTTGTTTTCAGCCTCCCAAGTGCTGGGATTACAGGTGTGGACCACTATGCCCAGGCCACCACACCCAGTCTCAATCTTGTGCCCGGTGCCGGGCCAGCAAGGCAGGTCCCCCAGGCCACTGCATCTGTCTAAGTGGCACTTTAACCCACTGAGCGATTTTGCTGGCCCATCAGTTGTTGAACTTTTCAGTTTTGAACATGAATTTTGAACAATTTTTTTTTTTTTTTTTTTTTTTTTTTTTTTTTTTTTTTTTTTTTTTGCGGTACCAGGGATTGAACTCAGGACCCTGCACTTGCCAGGCAAGCATTGATTTTCCTAAGCTATCTCCCCAGCCCTTGAACACATTCTTAATAATGGATGAATAGGCTATAGAATAATGAAGAGGAAACCTTATGCTTTAGCTTTTCAAAACTAAGCAGGACAAATTTTGTGGGGACAGAGCTGAGAAAATACTGCTCTGTGTATGCTGAAAATAATTGCAATAATTTACTTCACTGTCTAAAACTTATAATTCTATAGTACTATGAAATTTTCAACTCATAGTAAAATTTACTTTCCATATTCCAGAGTCAACCTCATAAATTATATTTGTAGATACAGTAGGGACAGAAAAGCTAACTTACAAAGTTAGCTTTCAGTTGCAAAGCTAACAAAAATTTCTAAGTGCACTGTTTCTGTTATACTATTATTATTATTATTTTTTTTTTTTTCAGAACCGGGGATTGAACTCAGGCCCTAGAGCTTGCCAGGGAAGCGCTTATTCCACTGAGCCATCTCCCCGGCCCCCATCTTTTATGCTATTATTGATACAAATTTATTTCCTTGATTAATGCTTATATTCTCAAACCTTTGATCATGTAAATTTGTTACTAGTTACTGACTCAAAATTGTAAAGTAAGGAATTATTTCTGATGTGAACTTGTATGTAATTGGAGGCAAAAATTATCCTCATATGTGCTACTGAATAAGAAGAGTAAAGCTATGCTACAGTTGAAGAAAATATTTAAAAAGTACCTTGATATATTGCTTTATTTTTAGTGATGTATGGGGTAGGAGAAACAGAGCTGGAAAGAACTCTGACTTCATCAGAACAAACTATAATTAGAAATGAAGTCACATTAATAATCATTATTCAAAAAAATTACTCTTCATTTCTAATTATTAAAATGGTAGCCAGTGAAGGAAGAGTATGATTTTCAAGAAAAGCAAAACTATACCTCATTAAAAATCATCATATAGGGCTGGTCAGCTAGCTCAGTGGAATAAAGCACTGTCAGTAGGCACGGGTGCCGGCCCCGCCCCTGGACGAGCCGAGACAGAGGTTGAGACTGGCATGAGCACGCGCCTGCAATCCCAGCTCTTGAGAGGCTGTAAACAGGCTGATCACTGAGTCTGAGCTAGCAATGAGACTCTGAACACCCTGTAGACCCCTCCCTAAAAAAATCATATAATAATGATGCCAATATTATTGATTAAACTTCTATGTCTTTAAAAAAATTCTGTCTTTGAAAAGAGTTTCACATAAATATCTTGAACAGAAATAGTATATTAAATAAAGGACATAATTTGTATTACTTTTCCCAGTAAATATAATTTATCATCAAGTTAGAAAAACTAGCAAGATTTTCTGTATAATTGGAGTGTAAGAGATTTCAACATCAACTACAGCAAGCTGAAGATATATCTTCTGAATTCAATTAGCTAATAAAAATATATTACCTTGCAGAATACTGGATTCCTGAAACCTCATCTGATTTTATTCAAAGAGGCAGTAGATATTCTAATACAAGGCTTTCACTGTGGTTTCAATTCTTTTTCCTGGCAAATTGGTAGAAAAACCTAGCTTTTATTCTTTTAAGAAAGCGATTTCTCTTTTGACATTTCCAGATTTATTAGGTAGATATAAGTTAACTTTCTTTCTATTATCTATTTTCCTTCATGATACATGAATTTAGATGGTTGTAAAACATTCGTCCTTTAAAATTATCATGGAATTAATCTTATCCTTTTAGATATAAGATTTTTCCCTTTTTATGTGAAAGAAAACCAAACCATTTTAATACTTAGCACATTGTTATATGATATGATATTTTGCTTTTTGTTTTGAAAATATTTAACTCTGAAGTACCTTTGTCTTTTAAAATTGTTTTTGATTTTTATTTCTTCTGCCTTAAATTCTCTTGAGCAGCTAAATGCATTTAAAGAAAGGTTGTTTGATAAGTAAACATAGAAGTATAATCTTCAAATTTTAGGATTATATTAAATGTCCTTAAGAATTTTCATGACGGATGTACATATTAATTATTAATCAACATGGGAACTATAATATCAATTGAAATTAAAGTAAAATGTAGTTTCAAGGGCCCAGTATCCTCCTATATTGTAAGAACTATTATGAAAAATTTCTAG
>NW_004524932.1:635936-637413 GCF_000260255.1 Octodon degus
CAAGGAAGATTTATCTTTCCTTAGTCACTCACTTACTTAATAATAACTTTATAATTGCATCGTTTGAGCTCACATGTTTATTTTGTACTATGACTTAAAGCCTAGAGCTCTATTATTCAGCTAATTGCAGCTTTTTCATTTATCTTTGGTGCTAACCTGAGTAACTTGTAGTCTAGTCACAGGAATCTAAATATATAGTGTGATCTATTCCTTGCAATAGCACAAGAACTAACCATGTGCTAAAATGTTCCTGGTCTCTTTACTTGAGTGGCGAATGCTCGCTTTGCTTCTTTCCACGGAGCTAGCACTCAAAGTCCCTAAGGAAGAATGCATCAGGACCTGCGTATGTACAAGGTGACTTTTGCCTGCACACACATGGGCATCTCTCCCTGTGTCTATTCATTTGTATTCATACTAAGCTAAATTGAATGTCTCAAGCTTTAACACAGAACTATGCACATTAATCTGCAGTACACTTTTTTACGTCTAAGTTCCAATACCAACAATAAGAATTCTGGTTCCTACTATTCACAAATCACTTTTTTAAAATTTGTTCTTCATTAGTATGATACACTAAACTGTAAAAATACAATGCACGTGGAGTTCATTTTGCCTTTGCCTCACAGGCTTCAAGGCAAATGCTTCTCCTTGACGTTACCTAGGTTGGCTCCCTTCTTAGCTGCTGCACTCACAACATGTGCTTATTATCAACTTGATAGCTTTTATTTTCATATCTTGTATTTCTTCTTGAGATTTCCTAAGCTTTTGGTTGATTTTTTTCATATACTTAATTTACTTCTTGAAATGCAAGCTTCTGTAGATTATAGGGAATGTGGTGAACCACGTACTCCTATAACAAATATTTAATTAGCAAAAATGTGTTCATTTTTCCTCTCTTTGTTCATCAAGTCTCTGCCCCCCACATCTCTGGATAATGCTTATTTTTTTGATCCCTATAGTTTTTTCTTTTCCAAAATGTAATAGAAACACAATAACATAATGAATGGAGTTTTGTGTCTGGTTTCTTTCACTTAGAAATATGCATAAGATGTTTTCATGGTGTTTTGTTAATCAAGAAATTGCTATCTCTTCCTAATGAATACTTTCTCATTATATGGATGAAATGCAGAAAAATATATTAGTTACTTCCTATTTGGGGGAATTATGAATAATGTAATCTTTCTAAATATGTACACATTTATATATATACATATGTGGATTTGTATTACACCCACAGTAAATTGAATTTCTGCACAAAGAAGCCTGTCTATGGAGTTTTACAGCAAATATAATTAGCTATCCATAAAATAAACAGCCAACATGCCTTTCAAAGATTTTGTCCACAATTTCCTTCCCACTATTAGTGAGTAAGAGGTGTTGTCTCTCCTCAATTTTATCAGAATTTTATCTACTTGGTCTTGATTTGTTCATGATAATTATATGCAGGTTTTATTCATACTTCCTTGATGCAAATGAT
>NW_004524932.1:637708-639299 GCF_000260255.1 Octodon degus
ATATTTTTTCTTTTTTTTGAGACAATTTCTTGCTATGTACTCCAGGCCTGCCCAGAACTCACCATGGAGCCCAGGCTGGCCTTGAATTCATGATGATCCTCCACCCCCGTCTCCTGAGTGCTCGGATTATGGACATTTGCCACTCCAAAGTGACACTGAAGATTTAGAGGAAGGTTTATTTACATTGCCAGGCACTGATCAGGATCCTTCTCAGAATCTCAGGCCCTGATTTCTGTTGGTCTGCAGCCCACCCAGGACAATCAGGCAAGCAGCACAGAGGCAGAATGGCTTACTATTTGAGGATTGGTTCTTACAATGCGCATCCTAGTGACCAGCTACGCATCAGAGTCACCAGTCATTTTTAAGTGATACAAGTAACAGGAATTGTAAGGGAGCTACTACCTGGGCAGCTGAGAAACTGAGATGTGCTGGCCGGGAGTGGGACTCTTCTGTGGTACCTCATCTGATTGGGATTTATCCTTTTTAATGGCTCATAGGAAATCAAAGATTACAATAATTTTTCTTGGGTTTTGCTCTTTATCATAGCTTTACATTTTATGTGTCGTCTGTGATTTGTTTCTTTTTTTTTTTAATTATTGTTTTTGCTCTGAGGGCTCGTATGACAGGGGCAGCCAGCTGAGAGCACTTGGGTGCCTCAAATTCTTGAAATTCTGGAAGAAATCACTTTTCTTTAGCCTTAAAATTATTCCTATTTTATGTAATTATATTAGTAAGACAAAACTTCTATTCAAACACTGGAAGAAACATCATACTTTGATTACAATAAAAATGACAAATTAGACTTTAAAATCTAACATGTTGACTAACCCAAGAAAAAATTAAACCAAGTACTCATGAATGAGCAAGCTATGGTAAAATAATCTAAGAAAAATACATCGCATCTTATTAAAAATAAGACTAAGCTAAAATATAATACTTGGAATATATTTAAATAAAGATGTTAAGCTGGAAAGAGAACTCAGCAGCATAAGTGACTGTCTAGCAAGTGCAAGTTCCCAATTTTGATCCCTGTACTGAAAAAATAAATAATGTTAAGACCATATTCCATTGTCACCTATTAATCCTAAACTATATCTCCACTCATTCATTGTCTGAGTTTCATGGTCAGCCTTTATCTCATCTTTGGTAGCCGCTGCGTTTTGAGGGCAGAAATGCGGCCAGCTAAGGTGTTCCAGATCCCGTGCCACCAATTTCTTCCAAAACTCTTTCTTCTTCCTGGAATTTTCACAAGACTTGGAGCTTCTAATGTTGATTCACTAATAGAACATTCTGAAATCTCTGTTTCTTTCTAATTGAAGCAGAATTCTCTCTTCAGACACTGTTTACAGAGATACTGAATTTTTACAAAGCAAGGTTTTATTTCACTTTAATTTTTTAAGATTTATATTTTTTATTATTTTTATGATCTTTAAAAATAAAGTGAATAAAAACAGCTAAAAATATTAGAAGCGATATAGGGTTTCATTGAACAAAATAACAACAATTCAATTTCTTTTATGTATTTGGCACAGGGTCTACAGGGTATCTCTATGTAGATAGGACTCACAGTGATTCTCCTGTTTTCAATCTC
>NW_004524932.1:649639-654895 GCF_000260255.1 Octodon degus
GTTTTCTGATAACCTTGCCATGAGAAATGTGAGCTTCATACATTTCATTAAATTAATAGTATATGACCTTTTCTTGTCATCAGACAATATGAAGTAATTTTTATATAAGCATAAAATTATGAAAGATTTAGGAGAAATTCCCATCTTGATCATAATTGCCCATTTTGATTAGTGTATTTCGAAATTAGGATTCTATACATTTAGATTTGTATTGAAAAGATGTAAAATCCCAGCCCAACTTTGATACAATATAGTTTTACCAAGTGCATAATGAAAAAAATGTAAGTTTCTGGTTGTCACACTTTACACATTTTACCTGATAGCTGTTACATTTTACTTTATTGCATTACTTTAATTTTGCTACACTTCTAATAATTTCATTAAATTTCTTTTCCATATTTTCTTAAATATTCCCCAGAATATGTTTTTATATGTTGTAAAAAATACTCCAGATCTTTCTAGAGTTGTTTGCAGATGTTTGCATCTTTCCAAACCTAGAATCACACAGACAATGGTACCAATGACTAGTATAGTGTAGGAAAAAATAGACTTAGGCTGTGTAGTGTTGCCATAACAAAACACATTAGACTGGATGGTGATTTAAAAAAGAGGTTAGGGCTGAGGAGATAGCTCAGCAGTCTAAGTGCCTGTCTGGCAAGTGCAAGGACCCAGATTCGATCCCTGGTACCACTTGCCGTGTTGGCCCTAGAACCCCAGGCTGGCCACCAAAACAGGGAATCATGGTACATACTTGTAATCCCAACTCTGGGGTCTAAAACAGGAAGATCACTAAGAGTCTGAGCTGCATAGTGAGATGTTATACCAAATAAATGAATAGATAAATAAATAAATAAATAAATAAATAAAATCTTAAAAAGTAGTTTATTTGGCTCTGGATTCTGATGCATGCGAAAGCCAAACAGAAGAGTATTCTTTTGATGAGGGACCCTAATGTGGACCACAACAGCACATAAAGATGAAGAGACCAGGGAGAGTCCATGCTCTCTTTCAGGACCAAATCAAGCCTTTTTTGGCAGGACCTGGCTGACTCACATGATAAACCTCACTCGCCTCCCATTAGACACCAGACTCAGACATCTACATCATTGCACTAGAGAACCTCTCGACTCAGGAACCTTAGGGCAGACAAAGCATATCTAAACCAGAGGAGAAACACTAATAATCTTGTCTAGAACAACAACTAACACAAAATCTGTACAGCTCACTCTTCATTCTACTGACAAACTCTTTAAAATATCGATTTTTAGCAAAACATGATGTTAATTAACAAGCCATCCTGTTTAGTCTGGCTTATTCTTTTACCCATCAGATTAGGTTAAGAAAATGCAATCAATGATACCCTTGCAAACTCTATTTTAAGTGTCGAAACAGTTGAAATCTTTGAATTATTAAGCAACAAACCTTTGTCCACCCCTCTGTGGGTTCCAATTGCTTTCCTTGAGTATGTGGTATTTTTTTCCACTTTCATTGACTTAGTTAATTTTTTAAATCCTTCTTATAAAATATACCGAGAAAAAGAGCATGGAATATATATTTTCTATTTTCTTATTATCTCTGAGACAGAAATTATGTGAACATAGTCTACACGAAAAAGCAATGGAGATAACAAGTAGAAGACTATGAAGGATATTAAGATAAATGTAAAAGATATTAATAGCTCTGTAGGGGTCATGGAAATGAACATTTATATAGTAATTTTTCTTCCTTCTGGAAAACATGAAACACAGAATACAGTCATAAAATATTTGAAGATATTTCATTATTCTTAAAATTTAGATATCTTTAAATACATGTTTTAGAAGTAAGATCATTTGGTAAATGACTAATTATGATAAATAGCATTTACACTCCCTTCAAATTATAGTTATCTTTTTATCATTTTGTATGGTATGCTTCAAATTTGGGTTAATTTTTAAAGCACAGTAATATATAGCCATTTTAATTTTAGGTAGTGTTATTAAAGTAGTATGAAGTGCTTAGACAATTCAAAATATGTAAAGTAGAATTCATTCTACTTATTCAATATTTTCTTATATTTCTTGCAGATCTTTACAGTGATCCATGGACAGTTCTTCCTAACAAAGGCAGAACATATCTATTTTAAATTTGTGTGTGTGTGTGTGTGTGTGTGTGTGTGTGTGTGTGTGTGTGTGTGGTACCGGGGATCCAATGTGGGACTTTGCTCTTGCCAGGCAGGTGCTTACGCTGCTCAGCTGTAACTTGGCCTTGCTGTGAAGTATGTATATGAGATATAGTGACCATTTAAGTATTTTCCCACTTTCTATGTTGAGCTTACTTAAAAATAAGATGCATTTTTCCATTTCTCTCAGCCAATATTTGCCAAGAGAGAGAATTTTAGTTGTTCTGCATGTGTTCTCTTCTCTATAGAGTTTACAGTAATTGAGCAACATTCTGAATATTTCAGTCTTTGCTTCTCACAGTGGCCAACACATAAAGTTTTCTGTTTTAAACGTTAACTTTAAAAGTATTTTCAAATATATGTATGGAAGATATATTTTAACCAATAGAAGAGACTGAATATTATTGTATGTATTTATTAATTATGGATATAAATTTTGGGTTTAATTAACCATTTTATTTGTGCATCTGGATTTTTTAATGTCAGATACTGATATATCATGAGAATAAAAAAGTTCAACAGCATTTAAAAGTGCTTTTTATGTTTTTAATAATTGATGCAACACTGTGTAATAACGTTGTGGTCCACGTATCTATGATTTTGTCCATTAACTGTACCATCTTTGCGACAGAGTGGATTTCACTCCACAAGGAATACGCTTATATAAATGGTTTTGAAAACATAATATATGAATGACTACTTACAGCCATAAATGAAGTAAATCAGGAATCCCAGAAATAATGGAAACCACATATGAGGAACCTGACACACCACTATATTTTTAGTTGTGTATTACCCAGTTTAATTTACTATTCCACATCTGGATTTTTAAATCTATTTTATTACACATTTCTTAAGAAAATTGGTGGGGCTGGTGAGATAGCTCAGCGGAGTAAGCACCTGCTTTGGCAAAGAGGGGGACCTGGACCACAGGCCGCGCAGGCCCTGCCCCTGGACGAACGCCCATCCAGACTGGGCTCGGTGGCACCCGTCTGTAATCCCTGCTCTGGGCAGGCTAAAAGCAGGAGGACCACTGTGAGTGTGAGCTGGGCAGTGAAATCCTGCATCAAAATACATTAAAAAGAAAAAGAAACTTTGTTTTTTCATTAATACCCTCAACATCATTCTGTTTATTATTTTCACATTAATTTTTACTGTTATTCAGCTATTACATTTATGAATCTATTTTAATGGTTTCTCAGTCAATACCATCAATCTTATAACTGTCCTGTTCAATAGCTTGAATTTTTACTTACATTAGCAAAAGGTTTTTAAAAATCAATAACTACACTATTCAAGCTTGTTCTGTTGGATTTAATATTTTTTGATTTCTAAAACAGACTATCTAAAACATTTATATTAGTTTGCTGTAGGTGCTTTCATAAAATAATGCTGAATGAAGAACATAGCAAAGATATATATTCTCATAGCCCAAGAGCAAGAATTCCAGGTATTGACAAGTTTGCTTTTATTCTGAGACGTCTTTTCTTGGATCATAGGTTTTTGCTTTGTCTTGTCATCTTGCTTTGTCATCTCACGCTCTTTGTGTGAACAACCTTGACAACTACATGTATAACTTTTTATTAGGGTATGTATTGCATTGGGGGCACAGTGATGGCTTCCTGTAACTTAATAACCACTTTAATAGCCCTATTTTGTGTATGCTCTTATTGTTCAGAGGTAGTTGGGGTTACAGTCTCAACATCTGAATTCTGTTGTGAGACAACTTAGTCCATTGCAACATTCATGCCATATATATATATATATATGTCTTTATCCCTCCCCCTCCCACTCACTTTTACCTTGTGCAGTTGTTAGAGTCTTTTTGTAGTATTGTTGTAGCCCAAAATTTATTTTTTGCACCAGTATCAAAATCTGTCAGTTTTCAGATGGTACACGATCTTGTGGAGTGAAGATAACAAACCCTCAGATTACCTAGATATACCTAGAAGTCACTTTCTTTGCTTTTATTTGCTTAAAATTAATTAGAAGGGCTACTTTGAAAATCATTCCAACATTTTGGCAAAAAATTGTCCTTTCTTCTTGCAGCTACATGAAATTTGCTTATTATATCCAGACATAATACAGTCATACATAATCAAAACCCGTAAATGCAAATTCTTTGATAAGAAAAAGCCTAGACAAACCTTAAGCTTATGCCAATCACGATGTTGCAATAATACTCAGAGCTGCTTAGATGTGGAAACAATACTTCTTTCTTTGATAAAATGCTGTTGGTTTAGTCTTTCTGTCAAATGTAGTCAAAACAAATATTAATGGTACCCTATAATTTCTCCTTCTCTTCAACAGTGCTTATTCAGAAGCTCGCCACTACCTTGAAAGATAATTTCTTAATATTTTCTTCTTTGCTGGCTTTTTCTAACATGTAGACCAAGAATGGTAATGAAGTATAAATGCAAAGACTGGTTTTTTTGTTCACATCTCAACAAGTATTACGTAGATAATACTAACCCCTTTATGCAGGCCTGTAAATTATATTTCAATTTTTGTGAGGTAGATTTAATAATTTCCAGTCCTAAGAATTCAACTCCTACAATTTGGAGCACTGCCAGGCCCTTACTATGCCAATCAGCAGAAATAGTGGTCTTTATCCATATACAGGCTGCATGCTGAGCTATTTCTTTAGGCCCACCATGCAATCCTTGCCTATTTGTAAGAGTTTGGTGAGGTGGAACAAATTAAAGCATATCTTATACACTGAAGCTAATTACATATACACACATGTGTTAAGCACCGAATCCACAAGGCTCAGGAAAGCTGGGTAGGTAGATAGTGATTCAAATGTATTTTGTATGTAATTAGGAAAACACAAGGGTACCACACCTTGAATTAAATATTGCCATAGTCAAAGGACTCAGCTTTCAAAACTTTGAAATATTTGCTGTTGCCATGGAATAAAGGAACAAACTTCTGATTCTCGTTGAAAGTTCTCCCTTAACAAAATTTGGTATCTGTGGTAGCGATGTGAAGAGATCCCATGAATTATCAGATATTTCCTCTTTTTTCACAATATGTTACACACCCAACGCCTCCTCAAAATATTTCAACACAAGCAAGAGTGTTGGAAGATTTAG
>NW_004524932.1:660903-661928 GCF_000260255.1 Octodon degus
GATGAATAGACAAGAACTGCTATCTTGTACTTTCACAAGAAAGAGGGAATTATATTAAGGTCACAACAAATAGAAACCATAACCTGGTTCAAGGAAATCCTGCATGCTCCAGAACTCCAGGTAAGCACACAAAGAGCAGATCCTGTGATGAAGAAGGTGAGAGAAATGTCATCTGAGATCTGTTATATGCATTTTTATTTACTACTTTAATTTGAAAAAGGCACACCTAATTATGGTTCTTGAGATTTTTTTTCTTATTAGAATAATATTAAATGTGGAAATATATGTAAATGTACGTGTGTGAAAAAGTTAAAACATTTTACTGAGAAAAAAATTTACATAGAATTCAGTAGTGGTGCTGAACACTTTTAAAAGTTACTATACACACTTTATATGTGCTGATGAAAAATGAATTCTAGATGAAAATATTTATTTCTATATTACTTATTATAATATTATGTATGAAATATTACTGTTGGAGCAGGTGAGATAGCTCAGTAGAATAAACACTTGCCTGGCAAGCGCAAGGGCCTGAGTTCAATCCCCAGTTCTGCAAATAAATAAATAAATAAAAATAAAAACATGAAATATTACTGTTATATACAGTATGTGTACTTATTCTTCGTTACTAAACATGGTTATTTAAATATCTCTTGAGCATATGCTAATAAAACTGAATAAATATTTACTATTTCAATTTGAATAAGTTAAGATCTTCACTGAGATCCTTGTGGCTATTATAGTATATAATACGTCATTTCTTTTTTATCTAGTAAAACTCTAAAAATATAAATGATTTACATGAGTACACAGACACTACTAAATATACAGCATAGAAACATATCTAGAACCACCAAATTTTAAGGTAAAGGAGGGGACAAGTTAAAGAAAACAAGTCATTTTACAGAAATATTTAAAACTGGAAAAAGCTTGCCATTTAGAACTATTTTCTGCTATTGTATCTTTCCTTTCATTGGAAAAGCTTTCCTTCAAATATCCAGGTATCTTGCTTTGTAGCACTGGTT
>NW_004524932.1:662028-676153 GCF_000260255.1 Octodon degus
TATATATGTTTTTTCTTTTTTTTTCTTTCTTTCTTTCTGACACTGGTATCTTATGCAAGGACATGATGCTGATAAGTTTGCTTTTAAAAACTGTAAAGGAGATTCAATCATTTTTAGGCAGTATATGTAAAATTTCATCAGATTTATTCCTAGATTCTATAATTTTATGGAGAATATTGCAAAACATTATTTTTTGTAACATGAAATCTTTGATCACTTATCGATGATCACTTATCTCAGATCTTAATGACACTGTTATTACATATAATTTTATTTTAAAATTCATTTGATTTTGTTCTTTTGATGGTGATAGAGCGATACACATTTCATGGATATCTAAAATGAACATTTACTTCTTGCTTTGCAAGATAAGACTTGCTTTGTTTCTACTAATTAATTTAATTAGTTGAAACACCCAAATATTCTTCATAAGTACCCATATTTTAACTAGCAATTTTTTTTTTTTTGAGGAACCAGGGATTGAACTCAGGCCCTTGTGCTTGCCAGGGAAGCGCTTATTCCACTAAGCCATCTCCCTAGCCCATGATCACTATTTTTGAGATACATTCAATTAGCCTCATCTTAAAGTTCCCAAATTATGAGTGATTCATATTTTTCAGCTAATCTCAAACATTTTAATCACATTTATATTGCTTATAGTGCAAATATATTTGGTATTTATTCCTAATACACTTTATAACATTTGAATTTCTATACACAATTTTCTGTGTTTTCAAATTTATATATTGGTCATTTTTCCATATTTGTAACGTGTGAGCATAATTTTGACTCATTGTAATATTTATATATCAAACTCATAATTGCATAGCATGAATAAACAATTTTTTCAAATAAATGGCTACTTTATCTTTTTAATATTGCAGTCACCAGAAGCAGATTGACATTAATCTATAATACAACAAATGGGGAAGTCATTAAATTTTTTTTCCATAATTTCATTGAGAAACAAACAGCAATGAGACAGTTTCAAACAAATTGGTAGGACAGTTTCAATAATCAACACATTGCATACATTCTTCCTAGTGGTTATATGTTGTACAAGATGTGGACATGATATCCTATTTACAAAAAACATTAGAACAAATCCCTCTATTCATTAAGAGAATGTAACTATAGATCTATCCTAACCATTTTGAATACACAGATACAAAATGGACATTAACCTGTATCCCCCCTTTTTTTGTTAAGTTCCGTTATTTTAATATTATAGGTGTGTAAACTCAGCAAAATATTCTAAAACAGTCCAGGAGCTCATAATATTATTGAGTCTTCTGGTTGACTGGCAATGTCAGAAATTGTTGACCTGAGTCCCCTACAGCTCAAAATAACAGCATGGCTTTACTTCTTATAATTCGTTTTTATACTTTTCTACTGGAAGGTTAAAACCAAGGTAAAGCAGGACCTATGCAACAAGAATTGCAGCTTTTGGGTCTGATAAGCTCAGTGAAATCCCCTCAGGATTTATCCTGAGATTCTTTATCTCAGACTGTAGAACATTTGTCAGTGTCAGCCATGTGGATGAGCCACAACCATTGCTTGGCCAATGTGCTCTCTGTGAAAGCCTGAGAGAATGTTTTCTCTCCATGTGACTCTCCTTAGGCACACTTTACATCATCTATCTCTTTCCTCTTTGGTCCCATAATCTCCTTGATCAGAAAATTTGGGACACTACTGAGTTATGTGACATTATAGTTGAAGTTCTCATATGTTGTGAGTCTTAATTGACCTTAGAAGGCTAGGGACAAAATGTTGGCTTTCCTTGCAGCCCTCCTTTTCTCTAATTTTGGTCTGCAAACTTAGGTTGTTAACCATCCAGAAGACAAGCTTATTGTTATTACCGTACAACCTAGCCTGTTAAGCTTAACCTCTCTATCTGTCTGAATATCAAACATCTTAGGCATAACATGGAATAGGTATTCTTCATCAAGTATTGATATGTTGAACTTTAAGGCCCTACAGAATATGATGAAAAAATTTAAAGATTAGAATATATTTTTAAAAAGAGGCATAAAGAATTATATACTTCTTATGTTTACACATAAGTCCAAAAATCTCACCATATACAACCTTAAAGCAGGACAGTCCCACAATATTCCTTTTCCTGTCTCTTGCCTTCATTCACCACCCCCTTCTTTTTGAGCAATCATCTACCCGAGAGACAGTACAGCAGCAATTGGCATGTCCTGACCAGCAGCCCGTATTCAGAAGACCAGAATGACAGGCACTTCAAGCATGAAACTTCTATTACACATTACCATCTGCAGTGCAGTTGCTTATTTCAGAGGTGAAGTCATCATATTTAAAATATGATTTTTAAATATTTCAACTTTAATGAATATATTTTTATTTTTATTTTTATGAGAAAGATTACAGAAGATGTAAATGGAATTATTTCTATTTTACTTTTTACTAACACCTAATATTTCATGTTAATGAAACTCAGTAGGATATTTTACTCTAAGGATAGAATGCACTGACTGAATCTAACCCTCTAACTGACCATACTCCTACCTCCTTCCTACCTTTGGTGTATCATTTTTTCTCATTCTTCTCAACAGTTTTCTGCATTCAATACACAAGAGACAACGTTTTCATTTCTTATTGTTTTATTTTTGTTTTTAATGCATTTGGTGTAGGATCTGACTACTGAGCTCGGACTCATAGTGCTCATCTTGTTTTCAGCCTCCCCAGCTCTGGGATTACAGGTGTGCACCACTACACCTGCTGTTGGTGGCCATTCAGTGCACCTGGGAGCAGGGCCAGAGAAGCATGAGTGGCCAGGGATTGAACCCGGGTCTCTATTCTTGCGCTTGCCTAAGTTGGGGCTTAGTCTGCTGAGCTATCTCACTGCCCCCATCATGTCAGTTTTCTTGTTTTACTTTTTTTGTTACTTCGATCATGATTGGATTAATTTATTTTTGTCATAATACATAAAACTGGGGGCCGGGAGATAGCTAAGTAGAATAAGCACTTGCCTGGCAAGTGAAAGGGCCTGAGTTCAATACCTGGTACTGTAAAATAAAAAAAAACATATAAAACTTAATACACTTGCATTCTTTTTTTTTTAAACTTGGGATTGAACTCAGGCCTTTGTGCTTGCCAGGAAAGTGCTTATTCAACTGAGCCATCTCCCCAGCCCCTGCATTCTTATTATTACAACCGAGTTTTAATCTTCATTAACCTTTATTCTTCTTGATCATTAATTTTATGATGATAAATAAAAGACAAAAAATAAAACAAATACATTTTTAAACTCTTTTAAACATTTTCCTTTAGGAAAAATATCTATAAGAAATTAGTAATGGCAAACATTCTTTCTGTTATTACTTCTTGGTCCATCTTGTATTGACACAGATATCCCTAGACATGTGGCTTTCTAATTCCAACCCATCTCTGAAACCAACGGAATTGATAAGATATTGACCTCCTTTCAAGCTCTCTCCTGTGACACTCTCTACTCTCAAGTGCTCACCAGCAATTGCTCCAACAAGACAGGCTTTTGTTTTCTTTTTCTTTTTTCTTTTCCTTTCTTTCTTTTTTTTTTTTTTTCCTTGCATAGAGCTCTGGACCTGGTCCTTGCCAGGTAGGCATTTACACAGCTGAGTTATATCTCTGGCCCAAGGCAGACTAAGGTTAAACTTCAGCCTCAACTACTGTGAGCTAAAACAAATTGGTTTCTTGAAACATTGCTCAGCTTCATGTATGTTTCCTCATAATGGAAATAGACTAACAGAGATTTCTGCTCTGCTTTTGACTATAGAAACTATCAGTCTTCCTCTGCTTTAACACGTGTCCATGTGTACTTTCTTCTGTATCAGACGTGCTATATTTCTGTGCATCCTCATATCTTCCCATCTTTCTAGCATCTGTGCTCTTTCTTATTTTGCCTCTTCGTCTTTCTTTTATGTAGTAATTTTTTGTTGATAATGATAACTTTACATATAGTAAATGCTTTCAACATGCATTTAAATTTAGTTCTTCAGGTTAAAAGAAAAATATTACATGGAATAAAAAGTCCAGGGGATGTAGCTCTTCACAAAAATCTTAGGTTAAGTTCTCAATATTGCAAAGAAAAAACTAACATTTTTTTATTTCTAAGACTTGAACTATTCTTGCTCAGGAAATATCATCATTAATATGCCATGTTATTTTGTCAATGACATTGTCCAAGAATATTGCCCAGTGAAACTAGTAATTTATTGAATCTCCTCGTTTGGCAACATTGACCAAAGAGTAAACCTGTTGGCAGATAGAAAGATTCCTAAAGCCTAATATTCTTCAAAGCTAAAAATTATTTGGATAAGAGACAACAATGAAAATAAGAAAATAGGTAAAATGACTCTCTATGGTACTAAATATGAAGTTATTTGTGTCAAGACAATGAAGACTAACCTCAAATCTGTAAATCTGCTGCACTACAGTTCAGTGATCCTGAGGAAATCTCGTGAGTCCCCTTCCTGCCTGATGTTTCACAGATCATAGGAAGGTTTGCATTACAAGTAGTATATGGCACTATTTTTTATTTTAGGTTATATATTCCCTTATTATATCAGGTAAACTTGCTAACAACACCTAAGGTTCTCAGGATCAGCATTCACTCCAGAGAGTGCTTTAAATGTCACTAAGAGTTCATCAGCCAAGTTTCACACATGCTGTCACATCCCTCAAGAATTCAATTTCCCTCCTTGTTGGGTTAAGGGGAATAAATGATGTGAGACAATACAAGTTCTCTTCCTTTGCAAATTAGCATATTTGTTTGCAAGCTGATTTGTCTCCTCATGCATTGCAATAGATTTTCTCACTGTGGTCTGTTCATACACAGGAGCTTTCAAGGGGACTTGGAGGCTACAAATTTCAGGGTAAGTTGATGGAGTGTGTAGTGTGGTAGCCTACTGGTCCCATTGTGCTGAATTACTGACTCATGTCAAGTAAACCTTGCCATTTTATTGTATTTATTTATTTACTTATCTATTTATTCAGTACAGTGTCTACAGGATCTCACTACACAGATCGGACCCAGTGATCCTCTTGTTTTCAGACTCCACGTCCTGGAATTACAGGCACGTGCCCCCACGGCCAGTGTCAGTCATCATCTTGGCAAGCCTAGAGGGCAGGGCTGGCATGGCACCCCAGGGATAGAGCCTCAGTCCCTGCCTCTAAGCAGGCACTTTAATTTGCTGAGCTATCTGGCTGGCCTAAACTTGCCATTTTATTGTGTTGTGAAAGTTTAATTAATTTGAAATTTTCAATATATGGTATACTTTCCTACTAAGGTTCTATGTGTTATTTTCTACAATAACTTCTTTCAACTTTTAAGCAATACTACTGTGAATGTTGCCTCATTAGTATATTGCTTGCTTATTGCTCGTGTAGATTAAATAGTTGAAATATATGCAGAAGTAGCTGATAAAGTTTTGAAGCAATTTCTATGATTTTTTTTCTTTCTTACAAAACGACATTGCGTTTGATAATGTCAAATTTATTGATTTTCTAAAATATCTAAATCATGAAGAGGTGGCAAGTAGAAAAGCTAGGAAACATGATAGGGGCAAAAACATATATTTATATTTATATATTTATATGCACAAGATGGTTAAGGCAAGGATTCTGAGAATATTCATCAGGTTTTTGAAACTATCAGTTAATTGATAGGATTCTCATCCTGACTAACTATATATGCTGATACCTGTGAACTAAGCAACTGCGCTGAACATAGCAACGTGTAATAGTAGGGTCATGCTTGCAATGCCCGTCATTCTCGTCTTCTAAATACGTACTGCTTGTCATGTCATATCAATTACTGCCATACTGTATTTCAAGTAAATGTTTGTTTAAAAAAGGGGTAACAAATAAAAACAAGAGACAAGAAAAAAATGTCATAGGGCTGTCCTGCTACAATGCTGTATATGCTTAGATTTCTAAATTTCTGTGTAAAGCTATGTAGTACTTTATTCTTATTTTTTAACACTTTTTATTATTTTATTTTTTTTCTTCTTCACATTCTGTAGGAATTTGAAGTTTAATATATCAATACTGAGTGGAAAATACCTGTTCCATGTTATTTCTAAGATGTTTGATATTCAGACAGATAGTGAGGTTTAGTTCAACTGCTTCTTATATGGTAATAATATCATTAAGCTTCTCTTCTGGAGGTTTAACAACTTAAATTTGCAAACCAAAAATTAGAGAAAGAGAAGGGTTATAAGGACAGCCAACATTTTGACCCTAGACATTCAAAGTCAGTGAGGACTCAGGACATAAGAGAACCTGTACTGTAACACCCTGTAACTCAGTGGTGTCCCAAATTTTCTGATCAAGGAGATTATGGCGCCAGAGAGGAAAGTGATCAACGATGCATAATGTGCCTAAGGAGAGTCACCTACAGAGAAGATATTCTCTCAGGTTTTCAAAGAGAGCAAATTGACCAAGCAATGGCTGTAATTCATCCACATAGCTGAAACTGACAAAGGATCTACAAACTGTGGTACAGGGTTTCAGGGTAAATCCTGAGGGGATTTAACTGACATTGGCAGATACAAAAGTTACATTTCTTGTTATATAAGTCTTCCTTTATCTTGGTCTTAACCATCCAGCAGAAAAGTATAAACATGAAGTATAAAAAGTAAAGCCATATTAATATGCTAAACTATAAAAAGGCTCAAGTCAACAACTTCTGACATTGCCAGCCCCACAGATAACCTACTACTACTATGGCGTACTGGACTATATTGGATTACTTGGCTGAATTCATGTACCTACAATTTTTAAATGACAATAGAGTACTCATCTCTGATAAAACTAAGCAAAAGTAAGATACATAAATGAAGGACCATTTTGTATCTGTATATACAAAATAGGCTAGATATACAGCTACTTTCTCTCAATTCTATGAAAAGAACCATTTTTACTGATAGTGTTTGGAGAGGATATCATGTCTTTATCTTGTACTATGAATAACTACTACAAAGACAACAATATGCAATGTATTAATTATTTTAACTGTCCTACTAACCTGTTTTGCAACTGTCCCATTCCTATTTGTTTCTCAATAAAATTAATTTTAAAAAAAGAGAATTGTAACTGAGAGTCTGGAAATATAGCTCAGCAAAAAATGTCTGTGTTTCCTATTTTATTGTATGTTTTAAGAAGTTTCTTCAGCTTTATTATGGCACACGTCCAAAGTGGCAATAAGAGTGTCACTATTTAACTGTCACTTTTCTCTTTTCTACATTGTTATATACATAATGCTTGTTTGTAACTCTTAATATTAGAACATTATTTTCTATATCCAAAATGCTAAAAATTACAATTTATTTTCAAAAATATTTGTGATTATAAGTGTGTGTGTTTCTGATGAACCAGATACGAAAAGAAATTATTTTTCAATCCCTGGTTCCGCAAAAAAGAAAGAAAGAAAGAAAGAAAGAAAGAAAGAAAGAAAGAAAGAAAGAAAGAAAGAAAGAAAGAAATTATTTTGATTTTGACAAACTGGTGCCCACCTCTCATCCCAGCAATCAGTAGGCTGAGGTAGGAAGATCTTTGCTTGTTTGAGACCAGCCGGGCTTCAAAGTAAGTTCAAGGCCAGTCTGAACTGCATAGTGAGAACTTGTATCAAAAATATAAAAACAAAAGTTGTTTTGCCTGTACTGAAATAGCCTTCTGAATTATAATTTATTAACTTTAAATTGAAATACATTAACAGGTATATTAACAGATTATCTCATATTAAGAACTTTTGCATAGTTTTGTATCTTATTAGCCTACAATTGTAAATGTCTACTTTTAGGAAACTATTGACTAATAATTTCATTTCCACTTCCATTTTCTTAAGTGAAATAATTTTTTGTCTTTTTTAATGTATTTAGTACATGGTCTACAGGGTGTCACTATGTAGAGCGGACTCGTTGATCTTCTTCTTTTCAGCCTCCCAAGTGCTGTGATTCCAAGCATGTGGCCCCATGCCCAGGCTCTGTTGCCATCTCAGTGGGTCCCAGGGGCGGGGCTGGCATGGGTTGCTGGGAATTGCACCTGCCTAAGCAAGTGCTTCCATCTGCTGAACTATCTGGCTGGCCCAATAATTTGTTATGTTTCAAATTAATAAATTTTAATTGTGGGATCAGCAGTGGAAATATCAAAGAAATCTTTTTGTCTTTTATTGGTTTGCTCAATGATAAAACCATGTAAGGTTGTGGTAAAATATCACAATCACAATTTTAATATTGATCCAATCAACATTAACTTTTTATCATCTCAAGTAGCCCCTATCTTGATCTATCATTTGCCAACTTAAATCACTGCAACCCAAATCTTCCATGATAATGCCTGAAAACAATAACCAGTATTTACTTCTAAAACTGTGTCTTTTCCAAAAAGGTATACTAAAAAGAGTACATGGTATCTTTTAATTCTTTTTTTTTTTTAAACTTAGTTACACTCTCTGGAGATTTATCCAGACTTATCTGTGTATCAGTAGTGCATTCCTGTTTTGTTGCTGAACACTATTCCATTGTAGGAATGTACCACAGTCTGCTTTGCTCATGTACTGAAGCACTCCAAGTGGTAGGATATTTTAGGCCTGGACTGCAGTGTGCATTGTTTCATGATAATCTCTCAAGAACGAGGTGGTTGTTTCATAGGTGAAGACCACTGTAGTCTCACTAGCTGTTTGCATTGTCCTTTACATTTTAATGAGAGTGTTTTGAATTCTTGAATGCATTTATTTTTTATTCTAGTTCTCATTCAGACATCTGATAGATGTGCAGGGAAACTCCTCTGTGTTAAGTTGTACTTTTCTAATGTCTTATGGGCTTATTTCTCATCTATATCATCTTTGATGAAATAGCACTTCAACCAGTTTTGAGTTATTCAATATCCATAAACAATCTTTCTTTGATTTTCTTATGATTCCATAAAATTATATTTAAATCTGAAATAATTCACATCATTGTTTTTAATTTTCCAATGTATGATCAGTTTTTTCATTTACTCATCAATTAGTTTTATTTCATACTTTGTTTTTTAAGTCTAGAAATCTTGCATATATTTTGTTAGATTGTATCTATGTGACAATTTTTTGCACAATTAAAAATAGTGTTATATTGTAACTCCTCTTGTTCACATGTTGTTGTTATTGTACACAACTACAATTAGATACTCTGTGTTATTTATGTTCCAGGCATACTGCTAGAACAAATTGTATTGATAGTAATTAATATGTCTGACAATAACTTAGAGTTTGTCTTGCAGACAATTCTATCATCTGTAAGTAAGGACAGTTCTCAGAGTTAAAAGATTAATTTAACGTTTCGAATGAGAAGTACACATTGATTTGGGTATTTTTAGCTAAAACTTACACTATTTATGATATCACATTGATAACCAACTTCATTTCTTGTTTTCCTTAAATAAGGAATCTGGTTTATTTTTTATGTGATCTTGCATAAAGGACTTTTTATTAAAGTCCTTCAGTGCATCTGTTTTCCATCAGCATGTGTCAGATTTTATCCATTTTGTGTTCAATAATACTGTCACTATACCTGTGTCCCTTAGCTTCTTACTATGTTAGAATATAATGGTTGATATTTAACTATGAAATGATCTATTTCACAGCTCCAATTATTGATATTTTAACAAAGATTAAGTGTGTATGTTTTTATTAACTTTAATGAGAAAGAAACAGCATTGAGACAGTTTCATAACAGTATCATAGGACAGTTACAATGATTAATACATTGTATATGTTTGTCTCCATAGTAGTTATTCATAGCACAAGATGCAGACATGATACCTTATCTAAACACGATTAGTACAAGTCTTTCTTCTCATTGAACTAAGAAAAAGTAGCTGTATGTCTATCCTAACTATTTTTGTATATAAGGTTTAGAATATCAATGATTGTTAGAAAAAACCTGTTCCAAGTTATGTCTAAGGCAATTGGTAATCAGACAGATAGTGATGTTAAGCTCAATTGCTTCTGTTATAGGAGAGTAATATTAAACTTCTCTTCTGGATGGTTAACAACTTCAGTATGAAGACTGAAAATTAGAGAAAAAGAAGGACTACAAATGTAGCCAATATTTTAGTCCAAACCCTTCAATGTCAGTGAGGATTGAGGACATAGGAGAACCTGTATTGTAACATCTGGCAACTCAGTGGTGTCCCAAATTTTCTGATCAAGGTAATTATGGGGCCACAGAGAAAAGTGATCAATGATCTATAGTGAGTCTAAGGAGAGTCACATGGAGAGAAAATTTTCTCTTAGGCTTTCATAAAGAGAAAATTGGTCAAGCAATGGCTGTGACTCATCCAGATGGCCGACACTGTCAAAAGATCTACAAACCATGGTACGGGGTTTCAGAGTAAATCCTGAGGAGATTTGACTGACCTTGTCAGATACAAAAGTTAGATTTTAGTTATATAGGTCTTGCTTTATCTTGACCTTAACCATCCAGCAGAAAAGTATAACCACAAGGTATAAAAAGTAAAGCCATATTAGTTCACTGAGCTATAAAAAGGCTCAAGTCAACAACTTCTGACAGTTGCCAGTTCTGGTGATAACCCAGTACTATTATGGACTATTGGACTATATTGTGTTATTTTGCTGAATTCAAGCACCTACACTATTTGAACGGCAATGAAACACCCATCTCTGACAAAACAAAACCAAAAAAAGGGGACATGGAGGAAGAATCATCTTGTAGTGAAGATTAAGTGTTTACATTAGAAAATAAGGCATTTATTTTTTAACTCTGTGACTTTGATATTAAGGTAGCACTACCTTGATATAGTAAATGCAAAAATGTTTTCTCCTTTTTCAATTTTTGAGAAATATTGTACAAATCTGCAGGGAGTTTCAATATATTTGTGGGCTATAATTGATTGTTTTCTAGGTTTAGACAAGCTCCATTTTTTCTTTAATGATTTATCTGTAACATTCATAAATTTTTAGTGAATTTGGAATCAAAATATATGCATATTAATTTTATATTGTGCCCTAGAAATTCAGTAGTGTTGTGATGCATAAAAATTATTGCTGCTGAGTAAAATGTACCTTAGACTAGTATCTAAATGATACTAATAAAAAGATTAGTAAGTTATTTAATTGGCATCAATATGTAACAATTGATACATTAGATATGTTTAATGTTTATTATTTCTATTTTAATGTATGTTCATAAAAATTCAGAGTACCTATCTCTTTTCATTGGTTTTCATACTATTATAGTATCAAATGACCAAAATTATTTACTTTGCATATTAAATTATGTATGAATTAGTAAGTACTTGAATAGTGTGTTGAGTCCAAATTATGGATGTGTTTTATCCTTGTAATAAAATTTAATTACAAGTTTGAATTATTAATATCTTATTTTGGTAAACTGATACTTTGATTACTATTGGCAAGTGAAACTTTCATAATTAAAGTACAGAATGAGGAAATAGAGATGTCTCACTAAATAACTTGGCTTCTTTGAATGAGGTAGAAAGTGAATGGGGTAAAATAATACCATTTATAAGAATATGCTTTCATTTACTTAAATTTTTACAGATGAAATTTATAAGAAGTGAGAATTATGGTATGTAAGCCAATTTTATTTTAGTCAAGTGACTAAATAAATAAAACAAACTCATTAAGACTTTATTAACAAATTGGAAGCAAAAATCAGATAAACTTACACTTAAAAATTAGTCAATTTTAGTTTTCATACAATGCAAGTTTAAAAACTTTAATGACTTCATGATAGGTTATTACTTTATATTGGCAGTTGTTTTGTAAGCAGCTCCTTTTAGAGAATGTTTTAAAAGGTTTTTTTTTTTCTTTTTTTTTTTTTTCTTTTTGTGGTGCTAGGATTGAACTCGGGTCCTTGCACTTGGTAGGCGGCACTTACTTAGTCCTCTGAGCTATCTCCCCAGCTCTTAAAGTGATTTTCATATTTTCAGCATGTCTCAAAGTCATAGACAGTTTTATATAAATATATTCAGAATTATTTATACGAAGATCAAAAGCCTTATTTACAAATACCTCTGACAAGTGATCGTGTACAAGGCAAGTCTGTTTTATTACCTTCAATTTCACCTTCGAGGTGTAGAAACAATACAACAGAATATGAGACTACAATGACGCTAATTTTCTTCATAGAAAACATAATTATCTTTAGATTTTGAAATTCGTTTTTATCATTGCAAATATTCAGTTGCTTAATTTTATCAAAATTTTGAATACACGGCTAAAAAGGCATGATAGTAAATACGAATTAATTTTCAGAAGGCAGAAAAATCTGGATATTTATTTTAGAATTTCAAATTTTACATTTATTCTTTTATTTGTGGGGATAAATGTATATATTATCTTTCTGTGAGAATGAAATAAATGATCTTATTGGAGAGATCATAATAAGGATTGAATTTATTATTCACTATGTGCTATACTCCCTCTCTATCTATCTATCTATCTATCTATCTATCTGTCTATCTGTCTACCTGTCTATCTCTGTCTATTTAGAGACAGAATGTCTAAGTGTCTAAGCTGTACAGGCTGAACTCAATACATAACTCTGTCAGTTCAGAGTTCCACAGTGCTGGGACTACATGCATGTTTTGTCATAACTATATTATGTTCATTGTCTATTTTACTTATGTGATATCATATAATGTACCAATCATTATATACAATATAGACCAATTGTAATAAATCACCAATTATGTATATACATTCACTGATGTAAAATTATGTTTAACATAAAATGATGCTAAACTATTGCAGGTACAGATTATCTGTTTCAGTAAGGAGTATCACAAGGAATTTCATGTGTAATGCCACATTTGATACTTTACCTGAAAAGTATAAATTTTACTAAATTAAACATTTTAAATGATAACTAATATCACTCAGTACTTTGGTACCTTCACAAAGCTGATTTAAAATAAAAGAAATGCAATTGGTGGCAACACTCTTCTGTCCTTAGGTGGTTCCTTTCTGAAGTTATTTTAAAATTTTATAATTATTTTAAGTACTTATTGTCTTTGCCATATGTAAACTGTAAAATAACAACCCATATATATTTTTTAAAATACTTTTTCTACCAAAATTTTCCACCTCAGCCTGGCCAAATAGCTCAGCAGATTAAAACTCCTTCAAGCAGGCCTAGGGACTTAGGGTTCAATCCCTGGACCTGCCATGCCAGCCCTACCGCCAGAGAGCACTGAGACAGCAATTGAGACTGGATGTGGTGGTGCGCACCTGTAATCCCAGCTCTTGGGAGGCTATAAACAGGCAGATCACTAAGATTCTGATCTAGTAGTGAGACCCTAAACTCCCTGTAGACTCTTCCCTAAAATACAAAAAAAAAAGAAAGAAAAGAAAAGAAAGAAAGAAAAGTCAACCACAATATAAGATTCTTTGAGAAATTGTTAGTCTATAAAGACAAAATGCTATTACATGAAGGTACAAATAACTACAGAGTAGCATATCATATCTTCTTGACATGAGTTCTTCATATATGTCAATAAAGAAAATGTGTGTTTTTGGTTTTAAAAGGATTCAGAGCTCCTACAAGAAATTTTATGATATAGAGAAACCTCCTTTTTCTGAACGCTATATATTTAAAGTATACATGGTTAACTTCTGGTTTTTTCTTGATATTTTTATTAAAAATTATTGACAATATACCTTAAAGCATACTTGTAGTTATTAGTCAGACCCTAATGGGAATGACATTAGCAGAAATCTGTAATATGAGAGAAATGTTACAGAAAATTGCTATATGTATTATTTGCTTCCCTAATAATTGAATTTTCTTTGAATTGAAAAGAACACACATGCACGCACACACACACACACACACACACACACACACACACAAATAAAATTAAATTTGCTTTGTCCCGTTTTAGTAGATATAAGTTGTGCATCTGGGACCTATATGGAAATTAATTAGGATAGATATAAATTTGCTTGTTTGACACAGTGAAGAAATAAACTTGAAATTGTATAACTGTACAACACATAAATTAATAGCAAAGCAGAAATGTCAACCATAATTCAAAGATAAACATAATAAGTTGGAATGTTAATGCAATTGCGATTCACATAATGGAATGCACA
>NW_004524932.1:681768-687177 GCF_000260255.1 Octodon degus
ACATAGATCAGCAAAGGTAAATGTGTCTCAGAAGTTATCTAACATCATTTTTAAATGCAAACCCTACCTGGAAATTTCAGAGGGATGTGCCAGGTGGATCATATTCAGATGTATTGAACAGAGAATTGAGATTAGTAATGTGTAATTATTTTTTATTGTGTTTAGCGAGAGTATACTTTAGAAATGCAATTTTTGTTCTCAGGTGAGAGAAAGGAATGGAGGAGCAGCCGTGACTTCTTCATGAAAAAAAAGGCTTCTTCTATTCTCCAGCGTAAACCTAATGAGAGAATCTCTTTCTCTGCAGTCGAATGAACTGAAGGTCATCATCAATTCTGTTTATTCTTGTTGCAAGAACTCTCATGCTGGTAAATAATTCATGATATATGTTATAAATAACATTTTATGTAAAATGTAAACCGTGCCCATGTTTACTGGTTTTTTTAGTCTTTTGCAATATAGCAAGCAAATAGTTACCAGCTTTGCATAAATTCTTACTTTGGGCTTATAAGTATTGCTTTCTGTATCTTTATGAGGTAAAACATTGATACCAGATGCTGAAATATAGAAGAGCTTGTTGCAGAATGTCAGCCGTTATGAACCGTAGCCTATCATTTCTAAGATGCCTCAGAGAACCGCTAAAGTGCACATACTATATCCGTCTGAATACCTAAAATACTGTGAGGTGTTGGAAAAGGGGAAAAGATAGATCGAGTTAAATTTCAAAAAGCAAATATGTAGGAAAAATCAAACTCATATTACAGTAAGAATTACATTTGTTTTCATCTTTGAAAATGAGAAATAAAAATATTTAAGAAAAAATAAGCATTTTCTATTGCATTTACCTATGTTAAAAGGAATTGTCCAGAATTCTACTTTAAAGAAAATAGAATTATTTCTACCATTTTCCACAAAGAGCTTTAGTCATATTATAAATAATGAAGTAAAATTTATAATTATTCTCCCATATTCATACTCTGAAAAATTCTAAAAATATCACAAAATAAAGATGTCTGTTTTCTCAGGAGACACACTCAAAATAAATAAGGATCATAACTATTTTAAGATATTGGGGGAGAAGGAGATACTCAAAGAAGTAATTTTATTCCACAGCAAATTAGTAATTATTATTGATTCCACACCAAATTTAATAGTTTACAGGTATATTCATTTTGTTAGTGGACATTTGTAAATTCTACATTTTCACATTTCTTGTAAGTTTACAGTTTCCTAGGCAGAAACAACAGCAGGTGCTCAGAGATGTTTAATAGTAAAACTTATTCTACTCTTCCATCTTCTCAGAACTCTTGGATTCTCTTGTGATAATGAGGAACCAGAACCATTCTTATCTTTTCAATGGACAGAGTCAGACTCTCCCAGTGCTGTTACATCTCTCCCACTCTGTCTTGAAGGTTAGGGTGCAAGTAGCTTCTACTTAAGATCTACCTTTTATATTTTAAGCTGCCTTCTGTAACACAAAACCATGCTTCCATCCTAATTAGAGTAAGATATCATATGTGATCCCAGCATTGCTCTGTGGGGCTGGGAGATTAAAAATCACTGAACTAGTCTATTAGTAAAAGGAAAATACATTATTTTCTTAATTCAGTCTCTAGTGTAAAAGTAATGTGCTAGTTCAGAGTCGTCACAATTTCAGATACCACAGTACCTTAGAAGAAATGCTCTTGCATATCCATTCATGAAAATATAATAGCAAATTTTTATCTAAATTATAAATTTGTACTTCTTCAACTACAAATAAGTATCTTGAGTTTCAGTCTGTCTACACTCTTACATAAGAAAGGCAGCAATGGAGTTTCTTAAATTGTGGGTTGGTCAACTATGTAGAAGTAGGAATTGACAACAAGTATTTTAGTCAATAAAATGAACTTCATATTTTTTCACAGAGATCACAGATGATAAAGAGTGAAGTGCCCTACTTTATCATCCAATCATGTGAACCACAAGTCAATTAGAAGAAAATGTCATCCTCACCAAGACCTGTTTTATGACAATTTAGGCTATTAGTTGCAAACAGGAAACTTGAGTCTAGCTTATAAAGTGCAGTGAAAGGAATGTCTCCAGTGGCCTAGGAAGCAGAATTGTTCTACTTCCAATACCCAGAGCAGGTTGCTAATTCTTACATGGACCAGGGTGATCAGTGAATTATCTGTATTTTAATTTTCACTAATTGTTTGATCAATTTGATTTCTTTATTATTTTTATATTTAATTTATTTTAATGAGAAAATAAGATAGCAATGAAACAGTTTCAAAACAGGTTAGTAGGACAGTTAAATAATTAATGCATTGCACATTGCTGTCTTTGTAATGGTTACTCAGAGGACAAGATGCAGACATGATTATCTTTCTGAACAATATTAGTACAAACCTTTCTTCTCATTGAACTAAGAGAAAGTAGCTGTATATCTATTCTAATATTATATCCTTTATTTATACCCCCCTTTCTTGTTTTGTTTTGTCAGAGATGGATGATCCATTGCTGGTAAAGAGGTTGTATTAGAAGTATTTAAAGGATCTTTCAATGCTTGATGCCTGTTCAAATATTGTAGATACTTGAATTCTGCAAAATAACTCTATATAGTCCAATAGTCCATAGTAGTAGTGGGTTATCAGCAGAACTGGGAATAGTCAGAATTTGTTGAATTAAGCCTTTTACAGCTCATCATATTAATATGGAATTACTTTTTTTTGGGTGGTACCAGGTATTGAACTCAGGACCCTGCACTTGCCAGACAAGTGTTTGTTCTACTGAGCTATCTCCCTGGCCTGGCATTACTTTTTATACCTCGTGCTTATACTTTTCTGCTGGATGGTTAAGACCAAGTTAAAGCAAGACCTATATAACTAAAAGTGTAACTTTTGTTATCTGAGAAGGTCAGTCAAATCCCCTCAGGATTTACCTGAAACCATGTACAGCACTTGTAGATCTTTCATCAGTGTCAGCCTTCTAAATGAGTCGTGGCCATTGCTTGAGAGACATTTTTCTCTCTAGATGACTCTCCTTAGGCACGCTGTACATTGTCTATCACTTTCCTCTGTGGCCCCCTAATCTCCTTGATCAGAAAATCTGAGGCGCCACTTAGTTACAAGATGTTACAGCAGAGGTTCTCTTATGTCCTAAGTCTTCAATGGCCTTTGAGGGCTGAGGCCAAAATATTGGAGGTGCTTGTAGCCCCTCTATTTCTTTAATGTTTGGTCTGCAAACTTAGGTTGTTAAACCTCCAGAAGAGAAGCTTAATGATATTATTACACTAATAATATCAGAGGCAGTTGGGCTTAACATCACTATCTGTCTGAATATCAACCACATCAGACATAACATGGAACTGCTATTTTCCAACAAACATGGATATTCTAAACTTTAAATCCCTATAGAAGTGTGTGTGTGTGTGTGTGTGTGTGTGTGTGTGTGTGTGTGTGTGTGTGCAGAGTCTCACGACACAGCCCAGACTCATAGTGATCCTCCTGATTATTGCCTCCCTAGTGCTGGGATTATAGATGCACACCAGCACACCCAGGCTCCATCGCCGGCTCAGCGCACAGGGGCAGGGCTGGCCCAGCTTGCAGAGTCAGGGATGGAGCCTTGGCCCCTGTGCTTACCTAAGCAAGCGCTTAGTCCACTGAGCTATACCGCCGGCCCTTTAAGTCCCTACAGAATGTGAAAAAAAACAAGCAATTACATATTTTTACACAGAAATTTAGAAACCAAACCATATTCAATATTGTAACAGGATAATCCTATGATTTTTTTGCCTCTTATTTCCTTTTATTACCTTTTGTTACAAACATTTACAATAAAGAGAGTATGACAATAATTCAAATGAGATTGGAAGCATTGCACATTTAGAAGACTGGAATGATAGGTATTTTAAGCACAGTTTTAGTATTACACATTGCTATCCTCACTGGAGTTGCTTAGTTCACACATCTCAGCACAGAGAGTTAGTCAAGGTGAGAATTCTCTCCCCATTAACTGCTATTTTAAAATCCTGATGGAGATTCGAATGGCCATTGTCTTAGCCATCTTGTTTATATAAATGCGTGATTTTGTCCCTGCCATATTTCCTAACTTTTCTCCTTGCTTTCTCTTCATTATTTAATCCTTAAGTTCTCACTTTACATTTAACTGTGTTATGCCTTTCAATTTTTATTTCTTCTTTTCAGTTTTTAAACTAGGGAGACAATATGATATTAACACATGTGGGTCTGGTTTATTTCACTTATGAGTATATCTTCCAGGTGTATCCACTTGTACATGAATGCTTCCAGTTTATTTTTCTTTATAGCTGAGTAATACTCCATTGTATAAAAACATCACATCTTTTCCACCCATTCCTCAGGTAACAGGCATTTTATTTTTTCCAAGATTTGGCTATCAAAAATTGTGCTGCTGTGCACATAGGCACACATATATCACTATGATATGATGTTTTCAGTTCTTTTGTGAAAATTCCCAGAAGGGAGATAGCTGCATTGAATAGGATTTCCAGTCTTAGTTTTTTGTTTTTTGTTTTTATGAGTCTCCACACTGATTTCCATAATTGTTGCATCAGTCTCCATTCCCACCAGCAGTGGAGAAGAGTTCCTTTTTCCCCGCAGCCTCCCCAACATTTGTTGTTCATTGATTTCTTTATGATAGCCATTCTTTCTGGGGTGAGATGGTATCTCAGTGTTGTTTTAATTTGCATTTCATGAATGACTAGTGATGTGAAACATTTTTTCATGTATTTATTTGATTCTTGTATTTCTTCCTCTCAGAAGTATGTATTCAACTGTAATGCCCATTTTTGGATTGGGTCTTTAAATTTTGGGGTCCTAGTGTTTTTGAGTTCTTATAAATTCTAGATAGAAGACCTTTGTCTGAGTGCTTATTAGTTAAGTATTTTTTTCAAATTTCTGGACTGTCTCTTTACTCTGTTGGGATTTTCTTTTGACATGCAAAATGTTCTCAATAATAAGAGGTCCTAGTTTTTAATTCTTTCAAGTATTTCCTGCAGTTTGATTTTTGTTCATGAACTGTTTTTCTACCCCTATGTTTTCAAGATTTCTACATACATTTTCTTTCAGGAGATTTAACGTTCCTGTTTTAATGTTTAGATATTTAATCCATTTTGACTTTAGTTTAGTGTATGGAGCCAGACCCAGGTTAAGTTTTATTTTTTGGCATATAGAGAGCCAATTTTTCCAGCACCATTTTTTAAAGAGGCTATCTTTCTTCCAACAAGCATGTTTCATCCTTTTGTCAAGCAGAAGATGGCTCAGTGTGTTTGTAGTTGCATCTGCATCTTCTAATCTACTCCATTGATCCTCAGGTCTATTTTGTTACCAATACATGCTGATTTTATCACAGTAGCTTTGTAGTATAATTTGAAGTCAGAAATTGTAATGC
>NW_004524932.1:687277-688541 GCF_000260255.1 Octodon degus
CCTGTAATCCCAGCTCTTGGGAGGCTATAAACAGGCAGATCACTAAGATTCTGATCTAGTAGTGAGACCCTAAACTCCCTGTAGACTCTTCCCTAAAATACAAAAAAAAAAGAAAGAAAAGAAAAGAAAGAAAGAAAAGTCAACCACAATATAAGATTCTTTGAGAAATTGTTAGTCTATAAAGACAAAATGCTATTACATGAAGGTACAAATAACTACAGAGTAGCATATCATATCTTCTTGACATGAGTTCTTCATATATGTCAATAAAGAAAATGTGTGTTTTTGGTTTTAAAAGGATTCAGAGCTCCTACAAGAAATTTTATGATATAGAGAAACCTCCTTTTTCTGAACGCTATATATTTAAAGTATACATGGTTAACTTCTGGTTTTTTCTTGATATTTTTATTAAAAATTATTGACAATATACCTTAAAGCATACTTGTAGTTATTAGTCAGACCCTAATGGGAATGACATTAGCAGAAATCTGTAATATGAGAGAAATGTTACAGAAAATTGCTATATGTATTATTTGCTTCCCTAATAATTGAATTTTCTTTGAATTGAAAAGAACACACATGCACGCACACACACACACACACACACACACACACACACACAAATAAAATTAAATTTGCTTTGTCCCGTTTTAGTAGATATAAGTTGTGCATCTGGGACCTATATGGAAATTAATTAGGATAGATATAAATTTGCTTGTTTGACACAGTGAAGAAATAAACTTGAAATTGTATAACTGTACAACACATAAATTAATAGCAAAGCAGAAATGTCAACCATAATTCAAAGATAAACATAATAAGTTGGAATGTTAATGCAATTGCGATTCACATAATGGAATGCACAGAGAATTAAACAATTAACCTGGATGAAACCTGCAGAATGTCAGTCAGCTCACCCGATTCCACATAAATCATATTTTTATGACATCACCACAGTCAGTCCAGCAGCAGTAGATACTATTATTCGATGAATCCAAGGAGATAAAACTTTATTACTAAAGTTGGACACACTGGTGTCTATAGGAGTCCCTGCTCCTGGAGACAGGTTGACAGAGGAAGACAGGGGGCTCCAAGGGCACAGCTGCAAAGTGTGAGGCTAGGTTCAGAGTGCAGTGGCCCCCCACACACAGCACAGGTCAAGTTTTATGTGGGTTCATTTGATTTCTAAAATTGTCTGTTTGCATGGAGATTATGAACACTAATAAATAAAATGCATTGCTTGACAGTAGCTAATTTATAGAAT
>NW_004524932.1:701761-718500 GCF_000260255.1 Octodon degus
AATATCTTTCCATTTTCTAAAATCCACTACAATCTCTTTTTTCAGAGTACTGTAATTTTCATTAATAGATCTTTTACTTCCTTAGTTAGATAAATTCCTAAATATTTCATTTGCCATGGTGCTATTGTAAAGGTTACTGCTTCTCTAATTTTTCTCTCAGTGTGTTTGTTATCTGTGTAGAGGAGTGCTATTAACTTTGGGTATTGACTATGTATCCTGCTATCCTATTGAATTTTTGTATTCTAATAGCTTCCTGGTGGAACTTTTTGGGTTTTCCAAGTAGAGTATCATGTCATCTACAAATAATGATAGTTTAACTTCCTCTTTGCCTATTCTTATTCTTTTTTTATCTCTCTTGTCTAATTGCTCTAGATAATGATTCCAGAACTATATTGAATAGGAGTAGTGTTAGAGGACATCCTTGTCTTATTCCTGATCTGAAAGTAAAATATTTCAGTTTTTCTCCCATTTAGTATTATATTTGCAGTTGGATTGTCATACACGGCTTTTATGTGATTGAGGTAGAGGCCATCTATTCCAATATTCTATAGGACTTTCAATGTGAATGAGTGTTGGACTTTGTCAACAGCCTTTTCTACATCAATTCAGATGATCATGTGGTTTTTGGATTTGGCTATATTGATACAATGTTTTACATTTACAGATTCAATATGTTGAAGCATCCTTGCATGCCTGGAATGAATCTTAACTGGTCATTGTGTATAATCTGCTTAATGATTTGCAGCATTCTATTTGCTAGGATTTTATTGAGAATTTTTGCATCTATGTTCATGAGGGAGATTGGCCTATAATTCTCTTTTTTAGTCTCATCTTTGTCTGGTTTTGGTATCAGTTTCTTACTTGCCTCCAGGAATGATTTTGGGAGAATTGTTTCCTTTTCATTTTCATTGAAGAGTTGGAGGACTATTGAGATTATATCTTCTGTAAATTTCTAGTAAAATTCAGCTTTGCATCCATCAGAACCTGTGCTTTTCTTTGTCAGTAGGTTTTTTATTATATTTCATATTTCATTGGCTGTTATTGGGTTATTGAGAGTTATGATGTCTTTTTGATTCAGTTTTAGTAATTTGTACCTTTCTAAGAATCTGTTCATTTCTTCTGTGTCTTCAATTCTATAAGAGTAAAGATTCTCAAAATAGCTATTGATGATCTTCTGAATTACCACGAGGACTCTGGTAATTTCATTCCTTATTGCTTGAATTTGAGTTTTTTTCTTTCCTGTTTTTGATGAAGTTAACTAAGGGCTTATCAATTTTATTTAATCTTTAAAAGAAGTAGCATTTGGATTCATTAGTTCTTTGTAGTGTTTTCATCATCTTGATTGCATTAATTTCTTCTCTTGTCTTTAATATTTCACTCTTCTTTGGGTTTTGTATTTGGTTTGCTCTTCTTTTTCTAGATGAATGTTTGAGGTGCAGCAGTAGGTATTTATTTCCTCCAGTTCTGTTATCCTAATGTGTGAGTTCAGAGCTGTAAATTTCCCTCTAAGAACTACTTTCATTGCATCCCATAAATTGTGCTTGAATTTTCACTGAATTGTGGATATTGTTTAATTTTTTGTTGAATTTAATCTGTAACCCATTGGTTACTGAGGAGGGTGTTGTTCAATTTCCATGTATTATAGGGTCTTTTAGTTCCTTTTGCAATTTATTTCAGTTTCATTGCATTGTGGTCAGATAATACTCATAGGATAATTTCAGTTTTCTTGCATATACTTAAATATGACCTATGGACTAGGGTCTGGTCTATTTTAGAAAAATTTCCATGTATAGATGAAAAAATATGTATTCATCTGTGGTTGTGTGCAACACTCTATATGTCCACTAAGTCCATATATTCCAAGGTCTTGCTCAGTTCTGCTAATTATTTGATAATTTTTTGTCTGCTTGATTTATCTTTTTGGGATAAAAGTGTGTGTTAAGGTCTCTTGTTAAGATTGTGGTATTGGATGTTAGATTTTTTTTGTGTCCATTAAGATTTGTCTTATATAGTTGGATGCTCCCATCCTTGGTACATACATATTTATGACTTACCTCTTCCTCTTGAAGTTTTCCCCCAACCAGTATTTAGTGGCCTTCTTTATTACATTTGATCATTCTTGGTTTGAAGTTCAGACAGCATACAGGATTGCTACCCTTGTTTTCTTCTGAGGTTTTGGGCCATGCAGTGCTGTTTTCCATCCTTTTACATTCAGCATATGATTTTCTTTATGAGTTAAGTGTGTTTCTTTTATACAGCATATTATTAGATTTTGCTTCATAATCCACTCTGCCTGTCTATTTAGTTTAATTGGTGAAGTCTGTCCATTTACATTGACGTTTATAATTGAGATGTATTGACTTACGATTGACATGATATTTATCTGCTGTTGTACACCCCTTTTTCTCCTGTGTTTAATTGTTTGTCCCATTTTGTGGGTCCATTCCATTCTCATTCATGTACTTCTGGTCATTTTGGTTCCTCTCTAGAATATCTTTTAATAGCCTGTGTAGGGTTGGCTTTGCCGTCATGAAATTCTTTAGTTGTTCTTTGTCATGGAAGTATTTCACTTCTCCATCAATGTTTTGCAGGGTATCACAATGTGGGCTGGAAATTCTTCTTGAAGGTCCTGAAGTACTTTGCTAGATGGTCTTCTTGACTTGATGGTTTATGAAGAGAAATCTGCCATTATTCTAATGGGTTTTCTTTCAAATGTGATCTCCTCCTTTCTCTAGCAGATTTTAGTATATTGTTCTTGTTCTGGATTTCTGGGATCTTGATGGTTATATATCTGAGTGTATTTTTAATTGTGTCAATATTATTTGGGGTTATATATGCTGAGGTTACCTGAACGTCAAATTGCTTCCCCATATTTGGGAAGATTTTGGTATTACTTCTGCCTATATTCTTTTTGTATCATTTGTATTGACTCCTTCTTTCTCATGTTGTTCACCTTTGCATCATCTTGCAGATGTTGAATTATGTTTTCCTCCATCCTAGTAGTTTTTAAGAGATCTTTTCTTGCCCTTTCACTAGCTGTGGTGGTGTCTTCAAGATCTGAAAGTTTATCTTCACTTTCCTTCAAATGGTTTTGCCACTTTGGAATTGAGGTTTAAATTTTCTCTACATATCTTTGAATCTGCTTCTTGCATTCTGTTTCTTATGTTGCTCATTCGAAGACTCCATAATTTTTCTATTCTCCTCTATTTTTCATCAGTGTCTACTTTAGAAGCAATTAGTAGTTCTTTCATTATAGTAATCATTTCGTTTTTATTTTGACAATTATTTCTGACCTGATATGTTCTGTACCTGTGCAGTTGTTTCTTTATGTCAGACACTGCTATTTCAGATATTTCAGAAGTGTGACTTCCCATGTCTTTAATTCTAGTGTCTATTGCATTTGCTCTTGATGGGCTCAGGATCTGATACTGCATTTTTTGCTCTTGCTCTTTGTCATTTTGTATATCAATGTCCTCTACCATTGGAGTAGAGCTTTGGTGTAGTAGTTACCTTAGCTCCTACCAATACTATTACCCAAGGGAGATTATGTGGTTAAGCATGTTGCACTTTTGCATTTACAGTACTGCGATTAGCATCATTGATAATGGGTAGTGAGATTTATCACTTGACAAACTTCTATAATTAATGATTTTGTATTTTAGACCCTAAGGATCAGTATCATGACTCTATAGCCAATCAGATATAAAATTATGACTTTGTATTTAAATTAGTTCACCTCAGATCTGTCTGATAACCTCCCCTTGATGTACTCAGAGACTTCCAGGTAGACTTTCACCAGGGTTACCTGTTGCTCCCTCTCTCGATCAAAAGAGAAAGATATGTTCTCATAGATCTGGGTCTAGCAGTGTATCTCAGCTTTCCAGGTCCAAATCTTCCAAGTTCAAACTCATTCAGCTGGGCCTGGCTTCGATCTAGCCGCTGTGCTTTGCTTCTTCCTGCTGCAGCTGGGAGAAGTGAAGCAATGTGGTCCACTCTCTAGCCATTCTGCTACTGGATTAGATGGGTGGATCTCACTTCTAGTTGCTCTGCTGGGAGTTCCACTGAAGGGTTCCACACCAGGCCAGACTGCTGGCTGGAGTCAGTTTGGTGGGGCTTGATTTTCAAAAAAAATATGCAAAATATTTTAGTTTCATGTAGAAATCATGGAAATTTTGAATCACATGTATATTCTTTTATTTGAAATATCTAAGTCATTGACATTGAGTTAAATATATTTCTCACACCATAATAAATTTTGATACTTTTATACTTTGCGAATTGTTTTTAGAATATAATTAAAAATTTAGAAAAAAATGTAAAATTCTGTCAGCCCAAAATGGGTCAATGCAGTATTTTAGGCCCTGTTCATCTGCTTTACAAAACTAACTATAAATTTATTATCCTCCAAACACATAATATACTGATATATCTCTTCCTACATATTTTCAGCTGTTGGAAATTTCAAATGCTGTCAGAATCAAAATTTGCTTAAACTAAGTTGTAGATTATGAATTTTTCAGTACATTGAGAAAATAAATAATCTTAATTAGTGTAGTTTAATAACTGGGTATGATCAGAGAAGGGATGGAAAAGAGACATAAAGGTCTGTTTTCATTTTAGAGAAGCATCTTACACCCAAATTATGTCTCAATGAGCAAAAGATCCATATTGTAAGTGAGGAGCAGAGGTGAAATCGAGCCACTTACTAAAGGAGTTAATAAAAAGTAGACTTCAGTACCTCACTAGTCATAATTCATGAAGAACAAGCCTCAGAAGACTGCAACTCTCTGTTATGTAAGATTTATAACAGTGACTGCATCATGCAGAGATGCGCATATTGTAAACATCAGCGCCAACATAGACATATACAGATAAATAATTCAAACATTACAGAAGAAAAGCAGAATGGAATTAAGGTAGCAAGACAAACAATTTGTTTACTGCAAATAAAAAAGGAATAAAGAGTTTGGAAACAAAGAAGATATAAAACACAATATAAGAATTAAAGTTGCATAAGTAAAGCTAATTGCGTGAATCAGATTAAATAGGAATGGGTTAAACAAATAAAAAGGCAGAAATCTTAAGACCATTTCTAATGACATCAGGACAGGAAATACATTTTATGTGAAAAACAACTAGATTAAATAAATTGTTGAAAATACATAATGTAAAAATCACCTATGTGATAATTTAAATGACTGAATGACAAATTAACGTTAGAAAATTTTCTAAAGATAGAATGTAAGAGGATGAGTTAATTTGAATAAAATAAAAATTTTCAACACATACTTGAACCAAAATCAGACATAAATTAAAAAAGAAATACATACCTCAATGCCCCATTCATCAAAACAAAACTAGAACAACTCACAGACTGAAGCACCTAGACCTAGACAATATCTGTATTATGAATTAAATGCTATTGAATTGTTCAAACCTGTAAAATGAGACACATTTGGGAATATTTCTATTCAACTGGCTTGCTACATCACTTTCTGCTCTCAAGCTTGAAACATATTTTTCTCTTACATCTAAGAATTTGACACTATATCAAACTCTATTACTAATGAAGTTTTTGTATAAAATTCACCATCATGTATATTGTAAGGATCTAATAAAATTTTGTTAATGGATTCATGAGGACTGAAAGAACACATCTAGTAAGTGACCCAATGGAAAGATGCAAAGAGCTCTGTGTATTCATCATTATCCACATCCCAGTCTTGGGAGTGGAAATTGTCTCTGAAAAAATAACTATCATCTGCTCTCTAAAGTTCATTTATTAATTAACCTAACAATTGTACTTTGTGAGAGAAAAATCAAGGACAATTATGTCCAGAATGAAAAAAAGATGGAAAATAACACATTTCCTGAAAAATAAGATCTCAAAAATAACTAAAATTACACTCAAATATTTGAGAATAGATACAAAAATGCAAGACAAGATGAAGTGCTTACATTTTTAAAACTTTTTTCCACTACTGTCCATGTTATTTATCTATATTATAATCTTTTTCAATCATTTTAATGATTGGAAAAGATAAAATAGCAATAAAACAGTTTCAAAACAGGTTAGTAGGGCAGTTACAATAATTACTACATTGCATATTGTTGTCTTCATAGTAGTTATTCAGAGGACAAGATGCAGACATGATATCTTTTCTAAACAAAATTAGTACAAACATTTCTTCTCAATTTACTAAGAGAAGGTAGCTGCATATCCTATCTTGTGTATACATATATTTTTTATTCTTTTTTGTTCTTCTCCACAACAATACACCCTTTATTTACACTTTTGCAAAGTTAGTAACATGTGACACTAGGTTTCCTGGTGACTAACGGCTGACCTTAACCAGGCAGGATATTTATCTCAGTACTGAGGTAGCTTGCTTGCTTTAGGCACTGGGCCTGTTCCCACCTATACATATTTGATCAAATTCCTAGCTTTATGGCTCCCAACATGTCCCCTATTTTGTTTTGTTTTGTCAGAGATGGATGTTCCACTGCAGTTAGAGAAGCTGTATTTGGAGAAGTCTTTCATACGTGAAGCCGGTCCAAACATTGTAGGTATTTGAATCCAGCAAAATAATCCAATATAGTACAACAGTCCATAACAGTAGTGAGTTACCAGCACAATTGGCAATTGTCAGAAGTTGTTGATTTGAGCCTTTTACAGCTCAGCATATTAATGTGGCTTTACATTTTAAACCTTGTAGTTACACACACTTTTCTTCTGGATGGTTAAGAACAAGTAAAAGCAAGACCTACCTAACTAAAAATGTAACTTTTGCTATCTGACAAGGTCAGTCAAACCCCTTCAGGATTTACTCTGGAACCATGTACAGCACCTTGTAGCTCTTTTGTAAGTGTCAGTCACCTGGATGAGTCAGGACTCACTCTTTGACAGAGAGCAAATTGGTCTAGCAATGGAAATGCTTATACTTAAATTTAAACCATTTTCAAACAATTCTTCAAGGAAGCATAAAACAAAGGTGATTAATTTATAGATGTAATATAAATGATAAACTGTGTGTGTTGCTATTTGCAATATTAAAGCTACTATTAGTTAATTTAATCTGATATTTATACAACTTTAAATTATACTTTGGTAGTTATTTTCCCATTTCCAGGACAAAATATCCAACACGAAAAATGCAAAAGAAGATATCCTTAATTTGGCTCACATTTTCAGTAGGTTCAGTTCATGGATGATGGCTCTAAGACTGTAACTGAAGTATAAAAGTACTAAGAAGAGGGGAACTGATCATGTTGTGATGGTTAAGGAGGAGAGAAAGAGGAGAGAGAGAGACAGAGAGAGAGAGACAGAGAGACAGAGAGAGATAGAGACTGGTCCACAGAGTGAATTCCTCTTTGAGCAGATGCCACTTTAGAGCAGCATAGGGTCTCCATAATTTAACTACCAAAACATAAATTATTCTCAAGAGCAATTAGAGTTTTAGCCAAGGTACAGCATATGCAGTGCCATAAAACAAAACTAAAAAACTCAAAAGGACAAAGTAATACAGCAATGATATAAAATTAGAAGTAAATAACTAGAAAAACTTTCATGTAATTCCATTTTCAGAAATTATACCATATGTTATCAAATATCCAATTAGTCAGAGAAGATTTAGATAGAAAACCACAAAATACTTTGAGAAGGATGCAAATAAAGGTATATCAAAATTAATGGACAAAATAAAACATTACTTAGAATGAAATATATAATTGTCAAATTATGTTGAGGAAAAAATAAGATTTGAAAGCAATAATCTGTGTAAGACCCTGGAAGAAGAACAAATTAAATCTTTATCAAACAGAAACAAATAATAATAATAATAACTAGAGAAGTAATTCAATGAAAAACAAAATATAAAACTGGCTCAGAGGGGCCAGTTTGAGATAGTTCAGTGGCCTAAAGCACCAACTTGAGCAAGCCTGGGCAGCGCAGGGACCGCAGTTTGATCCCCATCACCACGTGCCATGAAACCCTGCCTTCACAGCAGGCTGAGTCTGCAAAAAAAAAAGTGTTTGAGAAACCTAATAGAATGAAAGTTGGATCTCTGATGAAAGTTTAAAAAATTATCAAAGAGGAAAATAAAGACAGATTGGTAACAAAAATGAAAAAGAAAATATTACTAGAGACTTTCAAAATATACAAAAATAACTATAGAGAAACTTTAATTTTTTGCAAACAATTTACCCAATGTATATATGAAAAATTTATGGAAAGACAGAGATCATCAGAAGTGACTCACAGGGAAATATGCAATATGAATTATCCTATAAGTGTGTCAATGAATGAGCAGATAGAATCAGTGTTTAAAACCTTATCCACAAGAAAAATCTGTGAATAGCCCAATGGAATGAATAATGAAAAACCCAAAAAAGAAAGGGCAGGCCCATTTGAGTTCACTGACATCTTCCAAAGATAATTAATTAAAAATATTTACACAGTATTTCCATTACTTTAAAAGGAAAATAAATAAAAAATAATCTTTCTCAACTCAATTGATGCAGCCTAAATTATCTTGAAATTAAAATGAGAAAATTCATCACAACAGAAAAATTTGCCAGTTAATATGTCACATACACACATAAAAATCCTATACAAAATATTATCAGACTAATTTTAGTGATTTCTAAAAATGTAATTGTCTGGGCTTTATCTAAGCCTACATATTGGTGTAATATTTGATTCAATTAACTGAAACATTAAAACTTGGAGAATTCAGGAATTTGGGGAAGAGAAATGGATGCAAAATTGATTCAGGTGTGATGCTTACCAATTCCCTAAATGAGTGGGATTATTATGTTTTTCAAACTACAGTATTAAACTAGTTAAGAAAACACATTATGGTGCTAGGGAGATAGCTTAGTAGAATAAGTGCTTCCCTGGCAAGTGGAAGGGCCTGAGTTCAATCCCTGGTATTTTAGGAAGGGTCCACAGGGTGTTCAGGGTCTCACTACTAGATTGTACTCATAGTGACTCTCCTGTTTACAGCCTCCCAAGAGCTGGGACTATAGGCGCACACCACCATGCCAAGTCTCAATTGTTGTCTCAGGCTGACCTGGGCACGGGGCCAGCATGGAGACCTCAGGATTGAACCCTGGCCCTTGCACCTGCCTGCAGGCACTGAGCTATTTGACCAGCCCCTACCTGAAGATTTTGAGCAATGACCTCAAAAATAGCCACAAAAAAATGGATATGTTAATCTTTATCAAAAAAATGTTCTTGTAATTGAAAGGACACCATCAATATTTGAAAAAACAGCATAGAAAATGGGAAATAACTTTGTGTCTCATAGATTAAATAATGGAATCGTTAGTATTGTGTGTGTCTCTGGGAAGGATTGCTTATAAAATTCCTCTCTCCCACAGACACTGACATCTGAGTAGGGCCCAGTGAGACAGCTCTGTAGAAAATGCACTTACCTAACAAACTCAGGGTTCTGAGTTCAATCCCTGATACCACAAAAAAAAAAAAGAAAAAGAAAAAGAAATCTGAGAGTAATTAATTCCCTAAAAGCATTGGCTAATAATTTCCATCTATGCCTCAGATATACTCAATATGTTTTAAATCACATTTAGATTATTTTCTGTGAAGTAAATAGTTGTTCCCTAGTACATTTTAAGAAATAATGACGTCTAAATTACTTTTTACTCCTTGGTGGGACAAAATACCTAACACCTAAAATTAAAGGAAGGAAAGGTTTATTTAGTTCACAGTTTGTGGAGGTTTCAGTCCATACTTGGCTGGTGCCCAGGCAGAGCGGCACATGGCAGAGGGCAGCAGTTCGTGGCAGCAGAAATCAGAGAAGAGCAGAGCGTAAGCTTCTAGCCAGCCTCTCTCCTCCTTATGTTGTAAACAAGTGACCCTGGGCTGGGGGTGTAGAACTCACACAGTGCCAATGCCCTCCTCTTGCACGAGGATGAGGATATTTACAAACTAAGATTTCTGATTCTCTGCTGAGTCACTTAATTAAACTTCTCAAGTTGACACAATGTATCAATCTGTGCAGACAAGAAAAATCTAGATAGGTAGGTCTCAATTGGTCATAATTTTTTGAGTCAGGGTCTCATTGTATGTGTAGGCTGACCTTAAACTCCTTTATTCAGCTCAGGTTGGTGTCAGACTAAAGATTATCCTCCTGCTTCGGCCTCTGGTGTGATGGGATTACAGGTGTGCACAATTTACCAGACTCCATTTATCATTGTTGAGACCGTGCGTACCTGCTGCGCGGGCCCCACCACTGTCTGAGACTGGGCATGCTGGCCTGCACCTGTAATCCCAGCTCTTGGGAGACTGTAAACAGGCAGATCACGAGGAGTCCGATCTAGTAGTGAGACCCTAAACACCCTGTAGGCCCTGGACTAAAATACCAAGAACAAACAAACAAAAAAGAAACTGTGTCAATAACTTGTACATATGGAGGCCCAAATCTAAACAAACTATTCCAACTCAATAGCAGAAAATCGATAGGAGAAAACAGGCAACAGCTTGAATAACTATCTGTAGAAAGATCTGTAAAGTTTCAGCAAAAATTCAAAACAATTTTTGACATCATTTTTCATGATGGGAATGCCAAGTGAATGCACAATAATATATCATTTTCACCCAGTTACAGTTACTAGAATCTAAGACCCACATAACAAGTGTAGAGGGAAGTATAGAAAAATCAAAATTTAACATAATCTTGATATGAATTTAAAATGCTGAACTCCTTTAGAAAAAATATCTGGCAGTTTTTCTGACACATATAATTATAATCTATCAATTCGACTTGTAGATACTTACCTGAGCAACAACTGTGCATGAACATCTTATATGCGCACATTTATATATAACATTATCAATAACAGTGTAGGGCCAGCCAAATAGCTCGATGAATTAAAGCCCCTGCAAGCAGATGCAGGGGCCGGGGGTTCGACGCCTGGGCCTGCCGTGCCAGCCCCACTCCCAGGGTGTACTCAGACTGCAATTGAGACCAGGCGTGGTGGCGCACACCTATAATCCCAGCTCTTGGGAGACTGTAAACAGGCCAACCACTACAAGTCCCATCTATCAGTGAGACCCTGAGCACCCTGCAGACCCTTCCCTAAAAAACAGGGAAAATAGATAAATATATGATAAAACCCCATTATCCATAAGAGTGAAAGATGGGAAAATCCCAGTCAACAGAAGAACATAATCACCAATGCAAATTCGTGGAAGTTATTATATGTTATTGGATTATATCTCTATCTGGTATTTTAATTAACTAGGAGCCTAGTCAATTTGATGCAAAAAAGTATATACTTGTATGTTTTCACTCTCTATTATCTACCTAGCTCTGGTTATATTTACATATAATTCTACTTGAGTTTATATTTATAATCCATCAGCCCATCAAACTCTTTACTATTTATTTAGTTTTAAATACAGATTACTTGTGAGGGTATTATATTTATTTATTGTCACATATTTCCCCTCTGATTTTTTTCTGTCTCCCTTATTCAACATTTATTCTTAAGCTCTATTGACTGATTTTGAATGTTAAAAAACCTAGTGTTCTCAGGATTTTTTATTGCTTCCAACCTGAAATCTTTATTTCATATATATATATATATATATATATATATATATATATGGAACAGAATCATTGGCCTAGCAGTGAGAGATCATAGACAAGATGAGTATGTTCAAAACTTCAAACTTTTCTATTCCACCTCTTTTAATTTAATGATTTAATGAGAAACATCAAAGAATTAATCCTGCTTAAGTAAGGAGTACTGGGAAAGGTGTATAAAAATGTGCTAACTCGGAGTGCTTTAGAGGAACCTTCACTTTTATTTTATTCTTTTCTTTTCTTTCCTTTTTAATACTCGGAATCCAACTCAGGACACTGTGTCTCTGGACTACATTCCCAGGCCAAACTTTTTTTAAAAAAGTATTCTAATTTAATATGGTGTAGAGATTCAGAAAATCTTGGGTCTAGTCATGTTTTTCCACTAACTGTTAGAAGGAGTCGACTTGTGATTTTCCTCTGACAGTCTTTCCTTCTGTTTCTTAATTGCGGACTGCAGCGCACTTGGGCAAATGTGTTTCACAAAGCTCGTTAGTGTCTGATACCAGAGCCGAGATGTGGCTCACTTGCTAGTAGAATTGGGCACTGTGAGAAAGGAGGACAAGATTTATGTGAGCGTGAGCGGCCAACCACACTCATTAATGTTTTATTCAGACAACATACCTTCCTACCTGCCTACAAGGCTCGTGTTCCATAGTCCTTAACGTCCTGCACAGAAGAAAATGTAGAACGGTAGCCCTACCAGACTGAATGTCAAATCAAACACCTTTTATTTTTTAGTGACAAGCTGAAGAGGTTTTTGTTTTGTGCTACAAAATAGTACAGCACAAATACTTATTACAGCCTACGTTTTTGTTCCTTTGATTTCAGATTTGATAAGAAAAAAGTCAAAAGTTTGAGTATTAAAATTGTTGACACCTTCTCAAAAAAAACCCCACCTTTTCTAACTTCGCTTAAGAAATACTAAGGAATTCTTTCTGCACTGCTCAATTAAAACAGTTTCATGGAGTAAATTCTAGTTTTCACCTCTATTAGTGCAAATAAGCATTCTTGGCTGTTTTTCCTTATCTCATTTTCTATTACAATACATGCCTCTGAGAAGTTATTACTTATAAAGAAATGAAAATAGGTCTGATTCATGGCAAGTTCTACACTAACATAAAATAAATTAAAGAAATATATGAGGGCATGGTCTTCTTTGTTGCTTAGAAAAAGATTACAGCATCAGGTTCTAAAGAGCTTAAAATACGGAACAATTTATGCCAGGAAACTTCTTGTTGTTAAGTCTTTGAAAAAGAATTCAAGTTCTTATATAAACACAGAGATATTCTAAGTATTTATTCTTATGCCAGTTTTGTTAAATTATGTATTTCAAGTAATTGTTTTCCATTTTTTTAATTTCTGGGTCTGGAAGGCGGGTGTGGTGGCAACGCCTGTAATCCCAGACCTGGGAGGCTGAGGCAGGTGTGGCCAGTTCGGGACCAGTCTGGCTGCAAAATGAGCTTAAGCCCAGCCTGAGCTGAATAGTGAGGCTCTGTCTCAAACACACACACACACACACACACACACACACACACACACACACACACCCTGTGTCTGCATACGTAGTTGCTTTCTGTGCATTTTAAATGCTTATGTCTTATACCTGCTTATATTTGCTTATGTCTCCTATATGTGCTAATATTTATTATTGTTACTATATTTTCTTAAACAACAGGCACTTACCTTTCATAGTTTCTTAGGCTATTATAGTGAAGATCAAAGGTGCTATGAAGGTAGATTTTATTATTTATCTTTAATGTTTAAAATTTCATTTGTATGTATTATGATTTCTGTGTGACATACATATGAAACGATTTAATCTACCTCACTGGATTTCATGTACTATCATAATATTGATTTTTGTAGTAGAACAGTTACAATAATTTTTCACCAATAAAAAATGAATAAAGTTTAAAATCCTTTATAATGTATGTAAAAACACTGTTGAGAGGGGAAGATACACACTTCTATCTCTGTTTCCTTGGGGAGATCTATTTTTCAGACTTGTTAAACGACCAACTAATACTATGTTGGAATGTTCCAGATTCTGAGTCAAATATTGAGAGAAAATATATAAGATATATAATACATATATTCAAGAGAACACTCGCTAAAAAGGAAAAGCTGAGTGATTATTTGCATAACTGATTTCTATATCGGACATTTTTAATTTATCACTTTTTAAATACTAGGTAATGAATAAAAGGGATAAAGCAAGAGAGTTAGCATCGAAGAAAGCCACTTCAGGGGAAGACTAAAATAAATATATATAAAGAAACCAATGCCACACTTGCTAAAAGTCAAGAAATTCCTTTTCTTTTTACTTTATTTGTGTTTGATTTTATGATTTACTATCTGGTTTGCACATACTTCTAACATATACGTACATATTTTTAACAATTATCAATGCTGGTAAATTTTTTAAATCAGTATCCCTTCTTGACTACCTCCATAATGCTGTCATTGAACGTGCAGATAGGATTTTAGCATGGGTCTGAAACGGATAAGAGATTCTTTATTCTAATTTATTAACATCATTAAATATCTAATAAGTAATTCAATGTCCAACTTACATCACTTAAATATCAATTACAATACACTTGAATAAATGTCCAAGTTTAGGTGTTTTGAGTATCAATCTAATTGATACTGTGTGTCCCTGTCTCTGTCTCTGTCTGTCTGTCTGTCTTTCTGTCTTTCTGTCTGTCTCCCACTCACATGCATATTACTCAATTCTTCTTGTCAATTTTTTCCTTTTCTCTTTTTTAACCATTTTAAAAATTATACTTATGGTCTGGGGAGATAGCTTAGTAGCATAAGAGCCTGCCTGGCATGTGCAAAGTCCTGAATTTGATCCCTGGTACAAAACAGAACAAAATAATCCATAAAAATGATGCTTATTTGAAAGATTTCATTTTCTGAGTTGAGTTGGGCCATGTGAAGCTGTGCTTTGAAATTATTATTTAAAAATTATAATGAGGGCCAGCCAGATAGCTCAGCAGATTAAAGAGCCTGCTTAGGCTGGCACAGGGACTGCGGTTTGACTCCCAGCATGCCATACCAGCCGTTCCTTAGGGCCCACAAGGAGGATAATTGAGACCAGGCGTGATAGCGTGTACCTGTAATCCCAGGGCTTGCGAGGTGAACAGGAGAATCATTATGAATCTGATCTGTGTATTGAGACCCTGTAGACCCTGTACTAAATACCAAAAATAAAAATTATGATGAAAAATTATGATGAAATATTCTAATAAATTCACCTTGAGCTTTGTGTTCAAGTGGTGGAGAAAGAGGGGAAACGCCACGTGTACCCTTATGACATTATGTAGCTGCATAACACCTTTTGAAATAATCAGTTATAGTTTTGCTTCCTGCTATGTCAGCCTTGATGGCACTTAGAGGAAGGATCCTGTGTTCCTTATCGCCTTTTACCTTTAGCTCCATTACAATAACTTTGTATTCACTTATTTAATCATTGAATTAACTTACTAAAATTTTAATGAGTGGGAAGCATCAATAGAACTTACCTACAATCCCAGTTTTCAAAATTCTCTCATGTCAGGAATTCTCAATATGGATCTTATTTCCTGGAATTACTCTTCTCTGAACATGTACTTATACTCATTCTAATTTTTTTTCTTTTTTATTTGCTTTTCATGAACAAAGTAGAAAAAAAAAAAAAGAAATACTCCAGTGTTTGCAGTGAGGATGAAATTATGGTGTTGAGTGAAAGAAAACTAGCAATGACAGAATTAGGCTTCCTACATGACCAAGACACACAGTGAAAATTAAAGGAATCAGTGAAATTAAAGTAAGTATTGTGTTTAAATATGCTTCCCACAGCTGGATAGATAGCTCAGTGGACCAAGAACCTGCTTAGGCAGGCGCAGGAACCAGGGTTCAATCCCCAGCGCCACATGTCACACTGGCCCCAACCCTGGGCATGCTGAACCAGTAACTGAGACTGGGCATGGGGGCTTGCGCCTGTAATCCCAGTGCTGGGAAGGCTGAAAACAGGAGGATGACTGTGACTCTGGGCTGTGTAGTGAGACCCTGTACCAAATATATTAAATAAATAAATAAATAAATAAATAAATAAATAAATAAATTTCACAATTAAAATGGAAGAATTCAACATGCAAGAACAATTGGAAAGCAATTAAATAATTATACAAAATTAAACACTAATATTCTGAAAAGCATACATCTATACATTGTCTATATTAAAATTAAAATGAGAAAAGATTTTTACTAAAATAATTAAAAATAAAATGTAAAACAATACACAAAGTGCAGTGCAAAGTAGATTAAAGACTGGAAAATATAAAAAAGGAAATTTAGTAAAGCTTCTCTTCTAGGAGAACACAAAATCAGATGCAAAATAAAAGATACTAAATAGGAAGTAGGAAGATATCTTTCTCAGAGGAAAATGAGATCAGAAGGGAAGGAGCAGGAAAGAAAGGGGGAGAGATTGCAAAAAGCAGCTGACTGCCTCGGATCCCTCCCCGACCACTCTAAGGACCAGCGTGGCCCGCAGTTCCGCGCGCCCTTCTGGGTTGCTGCGCCGCGCCAGGCTCCGGGCTTCCAGGGGGCCCCCCTGGCTGCCAGCTTGTGCAGCAGGAGCCTGCGCCCAGCTTGCTTCTGCCCTTCAGTTCCCTTTGTCGCCCTTGGGAAAGGCTGCTTTTCTCTCAACTAAAAATAACAAAAACACACATAAAGATAAAAGAAAAAAAGAATGGATTGGCAGTACGTGTCCATGTACAGACTCCACGTAATTACTCATCATGTACTGCAAGCCGAACAGTTGTTAATAAAATTAAAAATAAAAAAGAAATAGAAGGCAGGAGCAGAAGCAGAGCCCAAAGTTTTAATTCAAGTTCAAAAATGTGAATATGGGACAATATAAAATGCTTCATAAGACAATTGCTGGATTTTGCCCAGAATTAAAAAATAGGGGAGGCAATTATAAATTACAAATTACATATATCCAATCTCAAAAGTAAAGACAGGATAGAAACTAGCTAGAAAATTGAAAGGGAAAAAAGAAGAACCTGTAGTAGGATAATTGGTATTTACAATGGTTTTCTAGGGCTATCCTAACAAATTATCGTCAGGTGGATTTATGAGAGA
>NW_004524932.1:719211-720506 GCF_000260255.1 Octodon degus
AAAAGAAGAAAGAAGAAGAAAGACAAGTGTGCTTATTGAGTCGCTCTTGGGAGTTTCATCTTCAGGTGCTCTAGTGTTGTAACCTATCAGAAGTGGATTTCGTGGAAGTCAGATGCTAAAACAACGCCGGAGCGCCAGGCTCCTCACATAGAACTCCACTTCGGGTGGGACCACTTCGGCGTTAGGCGTGGGCGCGTCCTGCAGAGGTGAGCTGCGCAGTCCTCGGTCTGCGAGCAGGCTCCACTCCAGCGTGACAGGGATGCGACACTGCATGGACATTTTATTTGTCTCAGTTATGAGCTGTTCTAGAAAGAGGGTGACTTCAGGCAAGGTGGCTTTTTGCCGGTGAGCCAAAGCGTGAAGAGGCCGGCTGCGGGCTGCAGGAGGCCCGCTGTCCACCTCACCTACGCTTTTCGTGGTAGCCGGGTCCTTAGAGAACGAGGAGCTGGACGACGGCATCTTATCCCTGCCCAGCTGCGCTGTACACATTAGAGTTCACTGCTACTTGTAACTGACCGCATTTATTTTAAAATTTATTTTAAATTTTCTGTTTAATGAGTTCAGAAACAATGTGTAATAAAATGCAAACCGCTAAAATATTACACTCATTATTCTGACAAAATGATCTTAAAGATTCTTTAAAAATGCAGGGGAAAATGCAAAGCTCAGGAAGAAGAAAAATAAAGGCCAAAGAATTGAATCCATAGTTGGAGAAGAGAGGCATATGAGGCTTTAAGCTCTTCATTAAAGTCCTACAAACATAAAATAAAAAGACACGTACATTAAACTTCAAAGAGATGCCAGTTTTTAGCAATCAGTTTTGTGATGTGTAAAATATCTTTAAATTCTACTGAATTGAGAAAGGCTCAGAAAAAGGTGTCTTTTATATATTATGGAATTATAAGGTAAATTGGATAAAACATCCTTGCAGGACTCTCAGCAGTATCTTTCAGAATGAAAAATGTACTGTATTTTCCCCTCATTTCTACTGCAAAGTGTTTATCCTAGTGACATACTTGAATTTGGGCCCAAAATGAACAACAAACAATAATGAAAAATTTTTAATCAGTAAAAATAAAGCTTATTTATATGATTTTCAATTAATTAACTATAACCTGGATATTAGAATATATTAAAAGCACAGGACTGGGCTGGCCAAATAGCTCAGCTGATTAACCTTCTGCAAGCAGGCACAGAGGCCAGGGCTTCGACCCCTGGGTCTGCCTGCTGTCCCCAGGCCTGGGGCACGCTGAGATGGCGATTGAGACTGGAGGTGGTGGCACATGCCTATAATC
>NW_004524932.1:727979-735547 GCF_000260255.1 Octodon degus
CTGTGGGGGACTCAGGTCAATAATTTCTGACATTGCCAGTTAAACAGAAGACCCAATGCTCTTATGGGCTACTGGACTCTTTTAGAATATTTTGTTGAGTTTACACACCTATAATATTCAATAACGGAACTTAGAAGAAATGGCGTATACCGATGAGTGCCCATTTTGTATCTGTGTATTCAAAGTGGTTAGGATAGACATATAGTTGCATTCTCTTAATGAATAGAATGATTTGTTCTAATGGTGTTTGTAAAAAGGATCACAAGTCCACTTCTTGTACAGCAATTAACCACTTAGAAGAATATATGCAGTGTATTATTTGTTAAAACTGTACTTCCGATTTGATTTGAAACTGTCTCATTGCTATCTGTTTATCAATAAAAGTTTGAAAAAAAATGAAAAAAAGAAAAAAAAAGAGGTGTTCTAACCTGTAGCATGTTAAAAATGCATATCTGGCACTGGGAATATAGCTTAGCGGCATAAATGCCTGCCTAGAAAGTGCAAGGTCCTGAGTTGGATCTGCGGGGCCAAAAAAAAAAAAAAAAAGAAAAGAAAGAAATACAAATTTAGGACATCATTCTAAACCTCATGACTCAGATTTAGGACAAGTGCCCAATATACTATGTTTACATAAGTGTTCCGGGTAATACTCATGTGAAATATATCCTGAACTTTATATTTTTCTGCTGATTCTCCCTCATGATCCAGTCTTGCTGTTGTATTTGTTGTATTTAGCTAGGGGCTGGATGGGTAAGGAGATCCAAGTGGACCTCCCCTGCCTCGGCCCTTCATAGATATAGTTGGAGGGCTGAAGGTACCTCTCATCAAAGGCTCATTCAGTGTTCTTGCAAGAGTATCCTTTGATGACGTATGGCTCAGGGAGCTTGATATTGGAGGTATGTTGACCGTTATGTAATAGGGTGTCGCCTTTGCTGTACTGCACTGAAAGAAAGTTGCAAGGTCATAGGAATGAGGAAAAGGGAAATAAAACAGGATTGTTCTGTGGACAAGAAGGGAAGGAACCTACGCATGCTAGGATGAGAGGACTTGTTAGATGGGCGTCTACATAGATGATCTAGTACAGAACGTATTGTAACTACGGATGACTGTCTCAGGATGTCAGGGAAACCCACCAGGCCGGTAATGACACCCTTTATTTTGCTCATATTTTATAAGCAAGAAACCCCTTATACAAATACCTCTATCAAATTTCAAGAAATAGGGCCAGTCAGATGGTTCAGCAGACTAAAGCACCTGCTTAGGCAGAGTGCAGCGGCAGTGGTTTGATCCCTGGTGTGCCCTGTCAGCCCTACCCCCAGGGTGCGCTGAGATGGCTACTGAGACTGGGTGTGGCGGTGCGTGCCTGTAATCCCAGTGCTTGGGAGGCTGAAAACCGGAGAATCACTGAGTCTGATCTTTGTAGTGAGACGCTATAGACCCTATAGACCCTGTACTAAATACATAAAAAATAAAATAAAATAAATTTCTTATAAAGTTGTTGAGAAACATCTCCTGAAAGTAACTTCCCACAATTATTTTAAAAAGATAAATATAAGATTTTATTTTTAATTTGCTGACTGCATGTGTTTCTGGATTTGTATCGCAGGAAGTTGATGTTCTTTCCTTTGATAGCAACAACACCTGGTTTATTATTCATTTTGCTTTCTCTGTGCTTTATATCCAAATTCCCATGTTCTCCTTACTTGTGTTTCTCCTGAGGAAAAAAAAATGGTTTATATGATTTCAGAGGAGAAGAAGGTCACTTTAAACAGACTTGGTAGGCAGACTATATCCTGTTTGCCCATTAATTCACTGCTGGAATAAGTGGACTAAAAGCAGATTAAATAAAAGCCCAGAGGAGCTAGAACTGGAAATCAAAAATGGAATCAGGGATTAGAAACTGAAAGCCGCAGAGAACCTCTAGCAGAAGATCGGGATAAAGATGGAGAACAACCAAGGGCCAGACAGGCGAGGGATTTTTCTTCTGTTCTCCTATCACCATAAGTAAGCAAATCAACACAATTAACTGAGCAACAGTGGATAGAGAAATGAGGGTGTGTTCTACGTGTGTTGGAAACCGTCATGGAAGCAAAAGAAAGCATTAACGTTTTTTTAAATAACAATTAAATGATTTATGGATCAATTAGAGAGATGTGAAAAGCTTAGTGATTGAGTTTTAGTCTCCATGTACCTGCATATATGTTTAAAATTAGTTAAAATTGTCTGGAACTTAAAGTTATCTCCAGGTTGGAGGGAGAGGAGGGGAACAGGCAAAGAAAAGTAAGATGCATCAAGTACATGTACAAACTGTATAAGGAATGTTAGTATTGTGCGTATCTAAATGGTAACAATAAAATAAAAATTAAAGTAAAAGTAGTTTGCAAAGCAAGCAGAAGAAATATGTGCAGTGCTTTTTGTGCTTATTTGTGTTATTTTACCTTACTAACTTTAAATTGCAGAAAAAACAGTTTACAATTAAAGTTTTCTTAAGACAACCTGCTTAAATCTTTTTTTTTTCTTAATCACTTAAGCACTACATACTAAGATGCACTTTAGTATATTTAAAATATAGAGAACTACACAGCACTCAAGAGATCATGAAAAATACCCAGGATTTTAAGAGATGATAGCATTAAATTAGAAAATTAATTTAACCTATGAAAAACATCAAAATAGGGATATGTGAAAATATTGTTAGTGGACAGATAGGTCAGACAGTTTGATCAGGAAAGAAGAACCATGAGGGTTTCAAATAAGAGATTTACCAAAGTGGTCACACCTTAAATTTTTGTCTAATCAGTGGAAATTCTATAGAAGTCAGAAGCTTCAGGAAGTTGAGCAGAAACCATAGGTAGGAAAAGGAGAAGAGAGAACGCTGGAGCTCACAGTAACCATCTACGTCTGCCTAGTCTGTGGCAATCACAACTTTCAGGTTGCAATAACAATTTATTTCATTGTGCGCAAAGGTTCATGCATCAGTTTTTGTCAAAAACTAAAGTAAACCAAGAGTTAATCTGAGAGAAAAAAATCCAGCTTAGATATATCGTCACAACATAAAGGCACAGAGGGGCTTTCACATACTCTGACAGTCCATGTCAACTGTCTCATGTATCACTTACACACGAACTATTCAAAATCTAAATAACAGGCTATAGGATACATAACTTCATGCTTTAAGGTCAGTTTTTGAGTTCCATTTTCACTTAGCAAAAGACAAAAAAGCCTGATATTTGCAAAATCTTCATGAACTAAGTGAAAGCTAAAGCAAAATTATATGGAAAGAGGGTAAGTGCAAGAAGAACCAGTATAAACACTGAAATATGCAAAAATGTTTTTAGAATTTTGCATACCAAGCACAGTTGCATCTTTCTCAATCAATAATATCTTAGACCAGGCGTAGTGGCACATGCCTGAATCTCAGCACGGTGGAGGCTGAACACAGGAGGCTCACTACAAGTCTGAGCTGCACAGAGAGACCCTGAACCAAATACATAAAAGCAATATCTTCTCCTAATGATATATTTATTTTCATTTCCTGAAAATATTCAACATTTTCATTAAGCAAGGATAAAATAGAAATCAATTTATCGGGCTGGGGAGATGGCTCAATAGAATAAGTGCCTGCCTGGAAAGCACAAGATCCTGAGTTCAATCCCTGGTTAAAAAAAAAAAAAAAAAAAAAAAATCAATTTATCTTTAATAATGTTCCAGAAAAGCAACAAATAAAATAAAAAACTGAATATCTCCACATATATATCTCCTGAGATAAGTATAATGAATGCTATTTTTAATAATAAATAAAGCTTTACTGGCAATGATTATAATTTTCACAAAATTTTTCATTAGTAAGATAATTCACTACAGCATAGATTTTATACTGCATGGTGTCATGTACTTAGAAATATGCAGCAAGTATTTTTATTACCATACATGTATTTTTATTACCATATTATTTTTTGTACATAAAAAGCTGCATTGATTTTGTCCAAAATTACGAAATCTTACACAGAAGTACCACCCATAAATAGAGAAAGTATACTTAGTAATATTCAGAGGTAAGACATGTTATGGAAAATTTTCTTAATATGTTGATTCCATTGATGATATAAGAATGTGCTTAAATATTTATTTTAAATATTTGGTGCTTTGGAAACCAAAATTTAAAAATGAACAACAAGGTGTGAGCAGGATACAACTGAATATCTGTACTATATGGAAAGGATTTCTTCAAAAAAATCACTTTTTAAGAATAAATTCTATATACTTTATTGCTTTCAGTTTTATTTAAGTTCATCTTGTAGTGCAGTTTATGGGGGAAAGCCTACAAAATTTACAGGAAGATTGAATGAAAGAGATATTGAATGTAACACAGCTCTAACATTTTTTAGTCAATTCCACAAGAAGTTGTGGAATGAAAATGACCCTTCACATTCCTGTGACCTTGCAACAATAGGATCAAACCTTTATATTCCCAGCTCGAATAAGTATTTGGCATGGATTGCCCCTGGAAAGTTGACAGAGTTTTGAGAAATGCAACTAGTTTTACTTACTAAAATGTTGTACTTACTAAAATCCACGCCGATGGTGTTACCTGAGCGCTGTGGTATGCCAGTGTCCTCCTAAGACCCTGCTACTGAATGGCGAATGATAGCCAAGTGCTCAAGCATCTGTCATGGCATCAGAAGTGGGTGCTAGAGGTAGAAAGTGGGGAGACCCCCTAAGTCGTATGCGAAGCTCAGCGTATCCATCTTAGGTCATTACAGAATGAGGCCCTTGGAAGTCAGTGATGCTTTGGATGAGATCAGCAAGCTCTCCTGAGTAGAGTCTGGGCCTTCGCAAGAATTACAAGAAAGCATGTCATTGCTCACGTGAGGGTACGGACGAAATCACCCCAAAAGGGTTCCCCACAATTCCTGACTATGTTGGTAACCTGATCTTACATTACTTGGCTCCAGAAATACAAGAAATAAATTGGTGTTTTTATAAGCCACACAGTATATATACCAGGTAATAAAAATTCTGCATTAAAAAATGTATTTTTAGAAAAAAAAAAATAGGGGCCGGGGAGATGGCGCAGTAGAATAAGCACTCCCCTGGCAAGCGCAAGGGCCTGAGTTCAATCCCTGGTTCCGCCAAAAAATAAAAAAATAAAATAAATAAATAAATAAATAAATAAAATGTGTTTTTATTATTTGACCCATTAAAACAAGGAGAGAAATGCACAACTATAAGATGCAGCTCTTTTCTTCTCTGTGATGTCGCCCTCACAACTAAAGATTGTCCACGAACTGATTTTCTCTCTGCATTATGGTGCTTAAATAGATTGTTCTGTGCTTTGTGTCTAGTTGCTCCCCCAAAGCCTCATGCAGTTATGGGGCAGCTTGTAGGATTTGTGATTAATTCGTGAACCAATGTGAGGACTGTGGGGTGAGTGCGACGCCTGCCCGGGACAGATAATCTGTGTACAAATGTAAGGAGGGGAGAGAGGCTTGCTGGCGGCCACAGCTGATGCTATCCCCTTTGCTCTCTGCTGCTTTCTGCCACCATGAGCAGCTGCCCTCTGCCATGTGCCACTCGGCCTTGGAGCCAGCTGAGTGTGGACGGAGACCTCCACTAACTGTGAGTGACATAAACCTTCTCCTTCCTTAATTTTGGGTGTCAGATATTTTGTCTCACCAATGAGAGAAAAGTAACTGAGACAAACTGGCCCTCCAGAAGCCAAAAGGTTTAAAGTTGTATTACTATGCAAACTTTTTCATCCAGATCCCTGTATGGACCCTTGCAATCCATTAGAAGGAAGGGAACACGGTCTTCTGGGTGTTCTCTGCTTGGCTGCCTTTACTTTAGCTCTGAGTCCTCTTCATTTCTGATCTACTTAGACAATTATAAACCTCAAGTTGCAAACCCTGGTGTCAGGAATGGCTAGGATTTGTTTAAATATCCTCCAACTCATCCAGCAAGACCCCTTATTTATCAGTATTTCATTTCTAAATCAATTATTAACAAAGGAGGGAACTTCTACTTACTAATAAGGGGAGTCTTTTTCATTCCCTTTCCACACCTATGTAATATCTCATGCAAGAAAATATAGTATACTCTAGGCTCTCCTATCTGAGCAGTAAACTAATATAGTGCTGCTAAATGTTAACAACAGCTTCATAAATATGTTTTGTACTTGTATGTAAATTTATCATCAGTTTTACCAATACAAGGGATACATGGTACAAATTACATTCAATAATCAAATGCCATATATAGCATACTATGATAAATTCAAAATTGGGAAAAATTATCACAAAATGCATTTTTTATGCTTTAATGACTCATTTTTTTATTTTTTACTCACTTTTTAACCAAAACATTGTTGCAATTAAAAAATGAGCGCTGACCCAACGTTGATGTTGCTGGATATTTTCATTCACAGCAATTACTAATTTGAAATAAAAATTGTGCAGACTCAGATTGCAAATTTACCCCTTTAAAAAGAAACTAATTACCAAGTTATGAAAGTTTTCATGCTTGATATGTCTGCTTCCATGTCTTTTATGTGCCAAATTGTCTAGGTTATGGCACTTATTAATTTTGTTACTCTATGAAGGTTTTTGCATACATGATAAAAAGTTAAATCAATGTACTCCGTGAAGGAGCTCACTGTACACAATGTGGTCAACAGTTATCCACTAAATTGAAGATCTGAATGTCCAACCTGTCAGGCTGTGCTGCATGTTTTGGATTTCACAATTGTAGGAGATTATTCCTTAAAAATTCTTTCTCAGCCTCTTTGAGTACGAGTTTACTTTTAATTTCTGCATTTATATTACATCCAACATGTAACATATTCTATGCAGTAAATTTTCTCATAGAACATTGCATTAGAATATATTACCAATAAAGTTTCACCGACATAAAGGATATGTGGCACAAATTACATGCAATAAGCAAATACTGTATACAGTACACTACAATAAACTCAAAATAGGGAACAAGTTCTGCGGTTTTGAGCTATAATGACTACATATATGTGTGGGGTGTGTGTGTGTGTGTGTGTGTGTGTGTGTAGTAAATACAATCATATAATGCATATATTTTTCATTAGATGAATTAAAAAAACTATGTTGTTACTCATTAATTCGATAATATAGTGTCACCTTTACTATTTTCAAGCTTCTAAATTACATCTATGTTGAACAAGATAAAAATAATGAAATCTTATACATTTAGTTTAGAATAGAATCTCATTATTTTGCATATCCTGAATGATAGGTTTAACTTAAAATATAGAACTCTTACACATTTTGTTAATCTATAGCATATAAATTTATGTATATTTCTTATTTATACTTATATTCTTGGATATGATATGTTTAAAGATTTTATTATGTATATAATTTCTGTTTATAGCCTAATATTCCACTTCTTTTAAATCTCTTCTTCTGTAACTATATTATATAACCAAACTGAATCAAATAGCATAACTTTTTATCTTAATATTCTCATAAAACATTCAGTTTCTAGATCAATTTTAGTCAATAACTGTATTAGTTTCTTTTGCTATGCTCTGATTCTCT
>NW_004524932.1:735647-738600 GCF_000260255.1 Octodon degus
CACCTATAATCCCAGCTCTTGGAAGGCTGTAAACAGGAGACTTACTATGAGTCCTATCTAATAGTGAGACCCTGAATGCACTGTAGACCCTTCAAAAAAAAAAAAAAAAAAAAAAAAGCACAGGACCAACCCTCCATGATGAATGCGTCATTATATAATGCAAATGTGAAGTAATAAAAATTAAAACCCTAAGGCAAACAGTTCTTTACTCTATTTGGAAATGCACTCTTTTTTGACTTATATCTAAAATAGTCGACGAATTGTTATGTTTTTGGAAGATGAAAGGAGGGCTTTGCACTTATCACTGAAGTCCTGCGTTGGTAAGCTCAGGTGCTGACTGAGCTGTTGGAACGTGAGGCCCAGGTGCAAGAGAGCTGCTGGGTGTGAGCTGGATAATTTTCTTCTTCTCTTCAGCCCTCTCCTGCCACCCTGCTTCCTGGTTCCATGAAATGAGCAGACTTCCTCTGTCAGATGTTTCCACTTAGCATCTGTATGCTGGACCTAGGCAAGCGGACCAAACTCACTCAAAACTGTGAGCCAAATAACTATCTAGTCCGTCTTGTCCTTGTATGTTTCTCAGCATTGAGACAATAAGGAAGACACACTCTAAGCCTTACTGTCACTTGAAATATGGAAATCCTAGGGGAGCGTGGTCCATAAGCACATGTGTAAATACAAACTATTTGTTAACTATGTGCATATGTACATAGATGTATAGGCTTATGGATTTAAAAAAAACATAGTCACATAGAAAACAAAAAGTGAACAATATACTCTTATTATGTGCACCTTACTCATCAGCTTTCTAGTGGCTGGGATATAGCTTTGATGAGCTCCTGTTCAGAGGCATTCACTCACTGCTCTGCAGGCTCCAAGACGGGCAGATAATGGCGAAGCTGAAGTGGTCACCTTGCGGGCAGCAAAGCAGAAGCGCAGCATCTGCAAGGAAGGACACAGGGACCAAGTACTGACTCCACCAACAGGGCTGCAGCAGACCTCCCAGACACCCCCAGAGTGAGACATGGGAGACACCTATGCCAACCCACTTGCCTTGATCAAGCTTACCTTGAATTTATTTTTCAAACGTTATGTTCCTTTTTCCTGCTAATGTTACTGACAATATTCATAATGCAACCCATTAATGTAATCCCACATGCTGGGGTTACAGGTACGCGCCACCATGCCCAGTCTGATTCATTTCACAAATAATAGTCATTTCTTTGCTTTATTATCCTGTAATTATTACAATTGTACTATGCACATAGGTTTCCAGCTTCTAAATCTCCACGTGGAAGGAGTTTCTGGTGTGACTCGTATTTATCACCATTTTCTGATGGCCTTGTCCTTATGGAAATTTCCCCTGCTATGCACTTCCTCAAGGTGGTGAAGATATATTGGCCGTAATGGGCTGTGAATTTCAGGATTACAGTTTGAAATCACTTTCTGGTCTCTTTCTGGCCTAGTTACTATGTTTCTCTCTCTCTCTCTCTCTCTCTCTCTCTCTCTCTCTCTCTCTCTCTCTCTCTCTCTCTCTCTCTCTCCCTCTCTCTCTCTGTCAAGGAAGCTTTTGGCTGACAGCAAGTGTGAGGCAGGGCTCAGCCACCAGCCTGAAGGAGCCTTGTCCTGCCCTTGGCCAGATGAACAGAGAGGCGCAGGCACCTGCAGCGGTACCACGTCGCAGAAAAACTTCATCTCAGCCTGGAAAACAGGAAAGAAAACTCATTTGCAGCTGTCTGGGAGGCTCTTGTGCAGAGATCCAGCTAGACAAAGCCCAGATTCTTAAATAAGAGAAACTATATTCATAACAATGATACTAGTAAGACTAATATTTATTAGTATTATTATTTTATTGTTTTAGGCCACTAAATTCTGGAGCAATGTGTTATGGACAGCAATACTTAACTCATATAGGCCACTTGTGAAAAATGAATTTTGTGTCCAAGTCAGACATCATTGGGATAATATATAATCCTGGAGTATGCAAATGAACTTAAACTTTCAGTAAAGTTTTTCATTATAATTCTGTTCATAAAAATGCTACTAGAAAGTTTAAAATCTGACAATATTTTCTAGGAATAAATATTTGTTTATTATTTATTTATTTATTTATTTATTTATTTGTATTTTAGGACAGGATCTACAGGGTCTCTCTGCACAGATTGGACTCGTAGTGATCCTCCTGTTTACAGCCTTCCAAGAGCTGGGATTACAGGCATGTGCCACCATGCCCAGTCTCAATTGGCATCTCAGCGCGTCCAGAGGGCAGGGCCAGCAGGGCAGGCCCCAGGGGGAGCAGGAGAATTGAACTCCCAACCCCTGAGTCTGACTAAGAACATTTCTTCTCTGTTTCAAATTTTATTTTAATCTGAGGTTATGGTTTCTTTCCTGTCCATATGTGATAATAGAATTTAGTAGATTGGGTCTGACCAGCGATTTCCGAACTGTGATTATCACGTGCATATACATCTTTGCATGGGATACAGACTCCAAAATCTAGGTTGCCAAAAGCTCTGAAAGAGTACTTGAGGATTGCTGGCAAGAGGGAAGGTTTATACCAGCACTAAAAGGAGAGGGTAAGATGAACTGAGGTTTGCTAGCAGGACAGTGTAGGGTACAATGCCAGCAGACGGCATATGCTACACCCAGAGGGAACTCAGCCTGCCCAGCGCTGGCTGCCCCAACCATTAGAACGTACACCACTGGTGTTCAGCCCTGGCCTTGGTTGCCACTGTGAGGGGACATGATGCACACTATGATTTTGCTTTGTTTCATTGTGTGGCGATACATTCAAAGAATAGCTTGTGTACGCACAGTCAGCAGTTTTATGGATGGCACTAAACTTGTTCAGTTTCCAGAGTAGGTCTCCCAATACATTTCCAGCCCCTGTAAGTGCTCTTTGTTTACATTGTCCACTTAATTGGCAAAGCTATTGACAAAACTAAGGTTATGTATG
>NW_004524932.1:749670-755496 GCF_000260255.1 Octodon degus
TTTTTTTTTTGTATTTTAGGAAAGGGTCTACAGGGTGTTCAGGATCTCACTACTAGGTCAGACTCATAGTGATCTGCCTGGTTACAGCCTCCCATGAGCTGGGATTACAGGCACACACCACCACGCCCAGTCTCAATTGCCCTCTCTGTGCACACTGGAGGTGGGGCACACACAGCATGCCCTGGGATCCAATCCCTGGCTCCTGTGCCTGTTTGCAAGTGCTGTAATCTGCTGAGCTATTTGGCTGGCCTTTTCTTTCTACCTTTTTATTTTAAGATTGATCTTCAAAATTAACAGATGATATAATTCAACGTACATAAAAGGCCACTATAAATAATTATCATCAAAGCTACAACATAAAGATACATATGGTCTTATATTAGTTGTATAATTATGAAGTTTATGTATAAACTGTATTAGTACTAGAAAGGAAATACATCTCACTAGAAAAGAGAAATTAAGTATCCATTTTAAAAGCTGATACAATAAAATCAAAATGTTTAGCAAAAAAGAAAGGGAGAAAGCATAATGTATTCAAGTAAAATTGAGATATTAGGGATGAACAGCTGTTTGTTGTCTGAGATTAGGCCATTTCTCTCCTCATATCTCTCTTCATTTTCTAGTTCTTTGCAAATCAAATGTATGGCAAGTATATTGTTAGGTGTGCATAAGACAGAAATCAGAATTACACCAGTGTATTCACTTCCTATGTATATAATGTTTGATTTAAATGTGATGTAAAAGCCTGTTAATATTAGTAATAGTAATCAATAGTCTAGCAAGTTTTCAGTTACTAATTGGTGACTGAACTAGGTTTGATTTATGCACACAAATTGTGAATTGTAATTGTGGTACACAATTAGAAGCCAAGTTAATTTAAATTTAAGCTGGTAGAGAGAAACTTAAAAGGAAAATACTCCTATGTAAAAATCATCATATAGAAATAGAAAGAAAAGGATGCATAACATTGACAACTCTAACACTTTGACAACATAAAATTATATTTTTGTTAATAAAACTTTTCAAGGGAACAATTTATGTCACCTCCTTCCTAAGGAAATGCCTTAGGATGATTAATAAGTTTATTAATGTCAAAGAGTAAAAGTTGACACTAACTGATTGGCTTAAGAGCAATGCGGAGGCTTGGTGGGGTAGTCTTTGACTCTTGACGGTGGTGGTCTCTGGTTACTTCCTCTCTAACACTTTCCCCCTTTTCTCCTTCCCATCTTCCAAGAATTGAGCAGCTTTATTCTCTTCTGTGAACTTTGGCTCAAAACTGTGAAGCCAATTAAGTTCTGGCATGAGGTATCGTATCCCAGTACCTGAGAAGAAAGTGAACTAAAAGAAAAAAGAAAGAAAGAAAGAAAGAAAGAAAGAAAGAAAGAAAGAAAGAAAGAAAGAAAGAAAGAAAGAAAGAAAAGAAAGAGAAAGAAAAGAAAGAAAGAAAGAAAGAAAGAAAGAAAGAAAGAAAGAAAGAAAGAAAGAAAGAAGAAAGAAAGAAAGAAACCTTGAGTGAGGTCATTGCTAAACCTTCACCTGGCCATGTTGCTTAGAGATATTTGGGAATTGTTTGCAGAAACCCAGTTTTAGAGATGCCAGCTGGAGACGGTGTGGAATGCGATACGGAGAGCCTGAGAATCAATACTGGTTGGAGCCCCAAAGACTACAGCGCTGACAGGAAAGCAGTCAATAAAGGAGAGCCAGGAGCGAAGGCTGCCTTGGAAGGTGGGAAAAAGGCCATATGTGATATACTTTGGGAAAAAGTCTACATTTTGCTCATTTCCTGAGACATTTTGGGAGGCTATAATTAAGGGTAGTGACTAACTGATCTGGCAGAAACAATATCAAGTAATTACACATTCAGACTGTTTCAAGGGCGCTTACAGATTGGTTTTAGGCAGATTTATAGTGAGGGTTTGAGGTAAAAAGCAGAAAATGAATAGTTGGAAAATTTAAGTTTTGACCCAAAAATAGTCGTGTTTAAACTATGGGCCAACAAAAGTGTGTTTGCTGAAGAGATTCAGCATCACTGTAAAGAAAGTAAGTACATTCTACTGGGTAAGAAGAATGCTGCCTTGAGAAATCAGCAAGACCCCACCTATAGGGAACAAAGGAGCAAAAATGACAAGCTTTAATTGGAGAGGAGGTCGTGACACCCTTGTTCACAAGGGCTCTCTGGGGAACGGATTTCTTTGGCCTTTATGTCACAGTGTTCAGCCATGTGGGCAGTTACAGCCCGCTTGAAGCATGGGCCCAGGGGTCCTGGCAACTAATCCTTACAGCAGGTTTGTTGTGTAGTCCATGTGATACTACTTGTAGCAGCAAAGTTCAAGCAAGGCCTGGCAGCACAGGCGAGGAGCTCCTGAGAGGGAAGTTCCTAAAACTGTGGCGATGAAGACCCATGCTCAGGGCAGACCTCCAGGAGCTTAGAGATGACAGCAAGATGAAATATGTGCTCTGAAAAGATTTTTGCCCAAAAGATGTTAAGTGAACTGCATGCACCTAGGCTATACACTGTTTTATGGAGGACCACCTGAGCAACTTGCCTTGAAAGAAGAGCAGTTGTCTCTATTTTGGCTGTGCCTGACCCTATTTCCATGTATTCATAGGCACAGAGCAGGATAGGACTTCTCCTTGTCCCTTCAATTGGCTTTAAGCAGTGCATATAGGTCTAGCCCAGGTGCTGGTGGTAGTCTTTGAAGGTGGCATGCATGTTTCCCTGATAACCCGTGCCTACTGCTCTGTCATATGAACTGGGTCAACACAGGATGAAGAGCCAGTGCTCCATGCTGTCAGCTGGGGAGCCTCAAGATAGCAGCTATGACTTCCTGGGACTTGCAAGGTTACACTTCAGAGTTGAGGTACTGGACCCCAAAACATTAGACACTATCTCCGTAGTATTGCATGGCCCAGAGGTAAATACAGGTCTCCTACCTAGCCCAGCTCATGGTACTCACCTACTGCCTGCAATTCTCAGTCATTCATCCTTAAGCCACTCCTCCTTCATGACTGCATAAAACCTGGGCTCAGCCCTGGAGCAAGGCCTTTATTCCATATAGCCATCACCATGGCTAGACTCAGGACCCACTGGCTCCCCAAAATGACAAATAGGCATTAGTGGGGGCCAGGGAGATGGCTTAGTAGAATAAGCACTTGCCTGGCAAGTGCAAGGGCCTGAGTTCAATCCCCAGTTCTGAGAAAAAAAAAAAAGGCATTAATGTCTTTACTCTCACTGTGGGTTGCACTAGCAGTGGTAGATTGGAATTAACTCAACAAAATTCAGAAAATTTATCCATGGGATTACAAATATGAACTTCCTTGGAAGATGTGAAGAACAAAAATGGCTTCCTATAGTTTTTGAGGTGTGAACCATTTGGAAATTGTGCTCTCTCAATGCTGAAAGAGGAGCCAAAAGATTTAATGTCTCCTCTGCTCATTTTCATTCTTGTTTTGGTTTTATCATTTTCTACCCCAGTAATTCTCTCATTTGAACTGGGAATGATTGTCTTCTGTTGTAGCTATGGATTATCTAGCATCTTTTAATTTTGTAATTCATACAATTTCTTTATTTTTGTTCAGTATGAACATCAGCTATTTCTAAAAGTTTCACTCTTATCCCATTACAAATAAATTGACTCACTGCTTATTATCTTTTAGCTAAATCTTGAGTGAACAAAATCAAATCATATTGTATCACAGGAAAATTTTGAGAGAAGGCCATTAAATCAATTTAGAAAAGCCACAATTACATACTTATTTAAGGATGAGAAAATCATAATAGAATGTTCTGAAGTTTTTATACCACATTCAGATCTTGGAATCAAATATTCAAGAGAATAAAACTATTATTAAACCATAGATGATATAGCTGTTCATAATAAGACAATGATTAAAAAATATTCAATTCTAATTAAAATCCAATAATGATTAGTTACTATCTTCACTCAACTTTATCTAGTAGATCATACAGTAGCATAATAAAGCTCAATTTTTTTTGCATTTTTAAGTTCATTCTATTGAAATTGCTAAGGTAATTGCCCATTGCAACAAAATTGATCAGGATCTAAAGTGCCCACAAGCAGGCGGAGGTGCAGTAGGTTCCATCCCCAGGCCTGCTGTGCTGGCCCCATCCCTGGGAAGCACTGAGAGGGCGATTGACACTGGGCATTGTGGAGCGCGCCTGTAATCCCAGCACTTGGGAGGCTGTAAAACAGAAAAATCACTAGGAGTCCAATCTAGTAGTAAGACGCTGAACACCCTGTAGACCCTTCCCTAAAATACAAAAGAGAAAAAAAAGAAACTGATCTGTATCTTCTTTCATCTTTACTTGACCTACTCTTGTTATGAGCGTGTAATATTGCCCTTTGCATTGTGCTCCTAATATTAATAACTAAAATAGTATCATCAATAACTGTGTGATAACAGCAATTTAACAAATTTAGCATGCTTTATAGCAAGTGTTCATTCTGTCTCATCAATGTTTTCTCCATTGGAGGTTGTTTTGATAATGACTAAGATGGGTGTGACTTCAATAAAGAGGGAAATGAGAGGAGCGTGATCCAATGAATTGCTTACATGTAAAAAAGTCAACGCTTGGGTTTGAATTCACTTTACAAGTCTTCCTAATTGGCCGGTCCCAACACAAGGCAGTTGCTCCTCCTGGGAATCTCACGCACAGCTTATAACTCCTAAGCCATAAAACTTATTACCTGGTTTTCAATAAACACTTGAATGTTCCTGTTTCTGTTACTAGATTGAAAACTCTTGGATATTAGGTGTCATTTTTAACTCACTTGTCCTAAACATTTTATATAATTTCTGATTCACAGTTATAACCACATAAAATACTTGGTATTTCTAACTATTCTAACTGCTTTTATCTGAGTAATAGTCATGCAAAATGTCTACATACAACTTAGATTTATTACAACTTAAAATTACTTTGCAATATAGGAGATTATTTTAACATGAGATTGTAAAAATAAATAAAATACACTATTGTCCAACATTTGTAAGCTGTGGGACTGTGCGATAACTTAATCTTTTGCAGTTTCCTGGTTTGTCTGTCAAATAAGATGCTCCAACTACAACTTTCTAAGTTCAAGGAAACTTTTACTTCTTTAATTGAAATAGATATTTTCCTTAAAGCGTGGCATGATTTTGACCTTTTTGCTATGTCATTATAAAATAATGATATTTACTGCACATCACTTTTCCCAGAAGAATCATAAAATATGCTTAAAAACATTTTCATTAGTCAGTTTCTCTTTATGGAATGTCACACTTGACAGCAACACCGTGAAGGCAAATATGTTTACTTCGGATCACTGTCTTGGAGTGCTGAGTAACTTTATTTGCATTTCTCTATACAAATGTGTGCTTTAGAACTGAATTTGTATTTAAAATAAAATGAATGGGAAACTGTTCTTAATCTCTGCAATAAATAACCTTGGCTATGAATTATGAAGAAGTTCTTGGAGCCTATGCACCGTTCCAATTGGAGAACCACCTTGTGGGACGCACTCTGCAAACTTGAACATTAATAGGCACGATCTGTCTTCACATTTTTGAAGACTTAGGGAGCAATCCCTAAATTATAAATTAATTAATGAGAGAGATCAGGAAAATACCCTATTTTAACAAGTGGTGGCTATCATTACAATAAAACAGATGAACCAGAATAATGAGGATAACCAGAGGATTTTTTTTTCTTTTTTCTTTTTTCTTTTCCTCTTTCTTTCTTTCTTTCTTTCTTTCTTTCTTTCTTTCTTTCTTTCTTTCTTTCTTTCTTTCTTTCTTTCTTTCTTTCTTTCTTTCTTTCTTTTT
>NW_004524932.1:755596-762001 GCF_000260255.1 Octodon degus
TTTCTTTCTTTCTTTCTTTCTTTCTTTCTTTCTTTCTTTCTTTCTTTCTTTCTTTCTTTCTTTCTTTCTTTCTTTCTTTCTTTCTTTCTTTTTTTGTGGCTGGCAAGCCCACCCTGGAGCTGGGGCTGGCATGGCATGTGGTGCCAAGGATTGAACCACAGTCCCTGTGTGCTTGCTTAAGCTTGCCTAAACAGGCACTTTAGACCACTAAGCTATCTTATTGTCCCTGACCAGCAAATCTTTTGGTAAGAAAAATGATTTTATCTTGAGTCAGGAGCAAAATTCTTGAGAAGCTCTGGATCTTACCCGCAGCCCCTGTGCCTGCTTGCAGGCACTTTAATCCACTGAGCTATTTGACCAGGTCTGAAACTATACTTTACTCAGATTTTATATGTTATACTTAAAGTCCTTTTCCTGCTTCTGTATGTCATCACAACTACCACGTTATCATCCCCTCCTTATTCTCTTTTTCCTCCTAGTACTGGAGATTCCAATCAGGTCTCCAAACTGATCTTTTTATCTTCATGCAGTGTTTTGCTAAGTCCTGTGCTGACCTGGCTGGGTTTCCACTCAACCTCCGCCTACCTCAGTTAACAGACTGCAGGAGATGCTAGCGGGCACCACCATCACGGACCACACCATACTTAGCAACATTTATTTTGGAACTTTAGCTGTGACATTTTCTTATTTCTTACTGCATTTAATAACATTGCCATTTTTAGGAGTTCTGGTGCAGGTATATTTTAAAATTGGGTACTGATATTTTTTCTAATTTTTTTTTCCAGAACCGAGAATTGAACTCAGGCCCTTGTGCTTGCCAGGGAAGTACTTATTCTACTGAGCCATCTCCTTGGCCCTTTTTTTCTAATTCTTTCCTCACGTTTAGACTGAGGTGGTGGGATTTGTAGGAAAAACAAAAGAGTTGAAGAATGACATGGGATATTTTATATACTTATTTGGCATTCTTTATTCATTATGATGAAATACAAAAGAAACACTTACATATTTTATTCAGATTGAGACATATTATTGTCATTAGTTGAGAGATTTAGCATTACTTGTACACATCTACATATTTTTTTCCAAATAAGAATTAGTGCAGTATTTTTCTTACATATGAATTTTGTGCTAATCAGATCCCTAGACAAGTATTCACCACAAATAATAATTGTTTTTCCATATGTCCAGAATCAAATAATTAGATTTTTTTTATCATCATGCTAACCTATGGCAAAAGCTTGAGATGGATTGTTAAGGAATAGTCTCATGTGGTAATCCACGGTAAAAGAAAGTCTTTCCAATTTACTTCCCAAAACAGCATATATTTCAGGAAGAAAGGAAAAAGTGCTCTGAGAAAAAAAAATCCACATTGTATAATTTTCAAAAATAGAGAAACAGTTAATGTTAAGTAGGAATAGAATACCCTTTTATTTCTTTAATCAATTTCTAACTCCCATCAAGAGAACTTAATTATATGAATTTCACTTCAACAAGTACCTAACATTTTCTGACAGTGTCATTATTCCTAAGTTAAGCTATTCAAGAAGTTCACTTGCTTTTCTTGACTAACACTTTGTCTGGGAAACAGTTCATATGCTGTGTTAATATTTATGCATTCATTTCATTCAATCAGTGTTCAGTTCCTTAACATCAGCCCTGGTGTTTAAAGTGTACCGCCTTCTGTAACATAGCCTTCCTTAGACCCAATACTTCCAATCTCTCACTTTAGTTCAAGTTTTCTTGGTAGTTCACTGGTGTTCCACCCACACATGCAAAAACAAAACCTGGATTTTTTTTTTTTTTTACATTTCCATTATAATGAAATGGAAAAAGAGTGCTGAAAAAGGTCACTGTTTAAATAAGGATTTACCCTTTCAAATGGCAACAATAGCTGTTTTCAAAGTTTGAAGTAAATTCGTGGATAATGGTGGCAACTGTTACAAATTGCCCTAGGGTGGATCCTAAAAAGTGTTAGCACCACCAAAATTACAGGAGAAATTTAAAGCAGACTAAGAATTGTAGTTAATTTCAGGGATATAAGAAGATCTTTTGATTACATCAAATGTGAACAAAGATGTCAGAAAAACACGATTTTCTCTAAGGTAAACAACAGGCACAGCTGCTTTCCTAAGGACAGTATTTCATAAGGATTAATGAATGTATATGGTGGGCATCAGTTTTGTTTATTATGATTTCTATTTTTCTAATGTATTTGATCTCTGGATCTACATTTTAGATGGCAAATAGCTTATAGTAATTTTTAAATAAAAGCAATTTCTTTTCCTCTTATTTGGTACTAGTATCATCTTCTTGGAGCTTTCTTTTAAACTTTTTAAAATTCTTGTAGCTAGTCCCATAATCCTGATTTCCATTTTGCTATTGTAATTGATTTGATGAACACTGACAATTTACTGGTACTTCACAGATTTCGTGCAGTTTCACACTAAACTACTTTTATACAGCAGTGCATTTAAAGATAAATATCTTTATTCTTTTCAATCTATTTATAAATTGAACTAATACGTTTGACATCTCTTTTTTAGTCCAAGTGATTAAAGGTCTCCGAATTTCCTGGTTTTTAAGATGCGTTATCATACTCTCCCACTAAAAAGCAAGTACTCCAATTGGCGTCCTCTTCAACATAAAGCCTTCGAGTTTATCATTCTTTATAGCTGAGTAATACTCCATTGTGTAAAAATACCACATCTTTTTCATCCATTCCTCAGGTGATGGGCATCTTGGTTGTTTCCAAGATTTGGCTATCACAGATTGTGCTGCTATAAACATAGGCACACATATATCACTATGATATGATGTTTTCAGATCCTCTGGGAAAATTCCCAGGAGAGGAATAGCTGGTTTAAATGCCAGTGAAGCGGAAGACCCAATACTATTATGGACTACTGGACTCTTAGAATATCTTGCTGAGTTTACACACCTATAATATTCAAATAATGGAACTTAACAAAAAAAGGGGATACAGATGAAAGTCCACTTTTTATCTGTGCATTCAAAGTGATTAGGATAGATATATAGTTACATTCTCTTAATGAATAGAGGGATTTGTTCTAATGGTGTTTGTAAATAGAATATCATGTCCGCATCTTGTACAGCAATTATTCACTAGGAAGAATGTATACAATGTGTTAATTATTGAAACTGTCCTACCAATTTGGTTTGAAACTGTCTCATTGCTATTTGTTTCTCAATAAAATTATGGGAAAAAAAAAAGCGAGTACTTCCTTCTGCTTTCACTTGGCCAACGCTCGCTCTGCAGAGCGTATTTATTACTTTTTGTGCTTGTCTTAACCAATTCTTTGTTCACAACAAAAGAACCTAGCAAGAAGCTTCAGCACCCCAAACCTGGCAGCATATTTGCCAGAGGCAAACATCTGTTCTATTCGCTGAGCCGCGACGCCCCAGAAGTTGGGCAGCAGGGCGCCAGGTGGTGAGCGCAGCTGCATGAAGACAGGGCCTTCGCCCCTCGCACCCCGTGGAGAGTACTGGGAGTTGAGTTCTTTAATGATACAGGGGACAGGCATGACTTGTTATTCTTAAAGCTCCAGGACGCGCGCAGGACAGCCCCCGAAGCCCTGCACACCCAGCCGCAAGTCCTCAGGCTCCTGCGCTCCCCTCATCAGGCGCCCTCGCTCTCTGGGGTGGCTTTCCCTGCTTTCCCTGGCCCAGACTGGGCCTGCAGAGTGTGCTTCTTCTCCAACCTTTGCTAAACATGAAAGCCTGCCAAAAAATTATTCGTTCCACATAATTTTAGTGTTCTTATTTAATTTCTTCCATTACCTGTGTAAAGAATATTTGTATTTAAATTATCGTTGTCTTCAGCATTCTTTTATATCATCAATCCATTATAAATTTTTAGAATTATTTTTATGCATTTATTTGGTACAGGGTCTCATTACACAGCTCACACTCACAGTGCTGCTCCTCCGTCAGTTTCCCCAGCGCTAGGACTACAGACCTGCGCCACCAAGCCGGGCTCCAGCGGCGGGACGCAGCCCAGCTCAGTGCGCTTGCCAGGCAGGCGCTGAAGCAGCCAAGCTGTCTCCCTGGCCGTTGTGAAGTTGTAACTATTTATTGGCCATAAAACCTACAACCGTAATTATATTTCCTTCGAATGCAAGCGCAGTTTCTTCTGTCTTAGCTGTATCATTTTGGGGTGGAGAAGTAGCCCAGCGTTCTAAGGCCTGCCTGGCAAGCACAAGGTTCTGATTTTGATCCCTGGTACCAAAACAAAACAAAAGGAAAGCCAAAAGAAAAAAGAAAAATAAAAACAAAAAACAGAAAGAAAACTTAACTATGTATTATTTTAATAAAATTAATGCTATGTTCTACATATTTATAATGAGTCTCTATAATTTGTGTGCAATCTTGCCCATCACATTTTATTTCATATATAAAAGATATATTTAACATTAAGAATTATAGTAGTAAAAGTTGCTTCTTACCTTTTTCAGGAACTTCTTTCACCTCACATTTGAAAGTTGTTCTTCACAAAATTCCCACTTCCTTTTCATGCTGTCAATCAGAATATCTTCCTTTTTTTTTTTTTTTTTCTAATTCTTTTCTTAGAGAAAAGGTTTATTGAAGCTAACTTTTTATGTGAAAGCAGACAAGTCATCTCAGTCCATAGTTCGTTGACTCTGTTGGTTTGGGGCCTAGAGCATGGCAGTGTGTCCTGATGAATTGTGGGTAAAAATCACTTCCCTGATGTCTAGGATGCAAAGGAAATGAAGAAGAAGTGGCTGGTGCACCATATGCACATCCAGTAGCCTGTGGACCGGTCACTATGTTTCCTGTTCTAGAGACTCTGCTTTCTCACAAGAGCACAAAGCTCACAGTTTTAACATGTCAGCCTTTGGAAGACATTTCAAACCTAAGCTATCGTATAAGGTGAATTAGAAAAACTGGATATCTGTACCAAAACATATAAGGTGGATATGTATCTTTCATCATGTAATAAACTAATGTAAAAATGAATCAAAGATATGAACATTAAACTTACTGGAAGATAAATAGATAAAACACTTGAAGTCATAGATATAGGAAAGGATTTTACTAAGTATAACAACAATTGCACAAGCAATAATAGCAAGAATCAACAAGTGGGGTTCTGCACAGCAAAGGAATCAATAAGTAGAGTGAAGAGTTAACCTAATGAATGTGAAAAAATATGTAAAGAACTCAAAAACTGAGGCCATCTAAAATAAAAGACTCTTTCAAGAAATGGTCAAGTGAAACAAAACATATTCCACAAAAAACAAAGTACAAATGTCTAACAAATATATGAAAAAATTTTCAACATCTCTGGTTATTAGAAAAGTGCAAATTAATATGACAATCATCTGTGGCATGAACATTTCACTGCGTTTTCTTTTTTATTTCTTTCCTTCCTTCTCAAGCACTATCCTGTACTTCAACAGGGACTTCTTTGTCAGTAGTTTAAAACACAGCTATTGTCCTAGTGATTCACTTATTTTTCCCCACTGGGTTTACTTTTATATTTCTTTGTTAATTTTAAAATACTTTGACAAGGATATCACAATCTCTTCCTTTTTACAACATCCCCAAGTTCCTCCCAAATACATTGACAAATAAATACCTAAAAATGGATGTGAATGAGTTGAATGTGTAGCATGCTTAAGTGACCTATTTACATTTTTACTCTAGTATTGCTATGCATATACTAAAATTTACTCATAGAATATTTTTTCTAAGGCTTTAGGAACAATATCTGGGACCAGGAAGATGGCTCAGTAGAATAAGCACTTCCCTGGCAAGCCCAAAGGTCTGAGTTCGAACCCCACTTCCACCAAAAAACCAAAAAGAAACAATATCTACATTTTTACTTTTATAGGTGGTATCAAATGTGGTTGTGATACTGTTTCTCTTTGTTACATATGTCTGGTCATTTGCTTTTATCTTATCTTATCTGGCCGTGGGATTACAGAATTAGTAATGGATGCTCCGTGTGATCATCAGTGATTTTAGTTATGGTTTTACGCTGCTCATCCAAAGTTTAATATGTCATTTGGTTCAGGTTTTTTCTCTCATTGATTTACATTTTGTCAATCAGTTCTGCTTAATTTTTTTGTCATTGTATCTATTAAAATTTTCCATCATAATCTCTTATATTATTATCACATTTCCATCTATTTATTTTTGTTCTCTTGTCATTTCTTAGAATTTTTGTTTTGTGTCCCCAGCTCAGCGCACCCTGGGGCCAGGGCTGGCATGGCATGTGGTGCCGGGGATTGAACCACAGTCCCTGAGTGCTTGCCTAAGCTTGCTTAAGCAGGCACTTCAGACAGCAGAGCTCTCTCGCTGGCCCTCTTAGAATTTTTCAATTTCTGAAAAAAACAGTTCCATACCTTGCCAAGTTTTTTTTTT
>NW_004524932.1:762101-762658 GCF_000260255.1 Octodon degus
GAGTTCTTCAAGCTCCACATTCTCCTTAACCCCAAGTAGCTATGCTTTTGTGGGCATATAATGCTGTTGCTTTCCTCTTTGTTCTGTGTTTTTTCATAGCATGGCTAAACTGAGTTCAGCACCTCTGTTTTAAGCCATCTTGTGGTTTAACTACCAGCCCTTATATTTACAGTAGTTTTCCATGACCATAAACATTAAATATAATCCTATATATGCTCTGTCCAACAGAGTTATTAAAAATTTAAGTGAACAAAAAGTTTTAAGATAATGTCCACCAGTAAAATATAGGCTTTAAAGTAGACATGGTTGTGCAAACCTGTGATCCCAGCACCTGCAAGGGTAAGACATGAGGATTGTGTCCAGTGCAGCCTGGGTTACAGTGTCAATTCGTGCCCAGCTTGAATGGCATAAAGAAACACTGTCTCAAAGAGTAAAGTAATAATAATAATAATGATAGTCTTATATTCTTTTGAGCTATGCATAAGTTCAAAATAAAACCTTTAAAATTTATAAACTATGAAGAAATTCATGCTTGAGTATGTATGTATATGGTGCAA